>NC_056743.1:583792351-583859851 GCF_019279795.1 Protopterus annectens | reverse complement strand
CAGGGATCTGTCCTTGTACCGCTCCTTTTTGGCATTTATTTCTCAGAAGTCAAGGCCAATGTCAATGGTCTCTGGCTGACTAAATTTGAAGATGATTGCAAATTAGAAGCTGTGATTGAATCTCACACTGACACAAATATTCCCCAAGAGGGGCTGACACAGACAGCTGGTGTCAGAGCCATGGACTAAAAGTAAATGCCAAGAAATGCATAATAGTATCCTTTGGGAAGTCATCCATCCCTGGTAACTATCATATTGACAACGCACCCCTTAGAGTTGGCCCATTAGTCAGGGACTTGGGGACACGCATAGATAGTAATCTAACCTTTGATCATCACGTGTCTACAATGGTGAGGAAATCATTCTATGTTGTGCAACTTATAAACAAAGGTATGGCATCTTAAGTACAAGGAAGTCATTGTTCCACTGTATTCGGCATTCATCAGACCTGTCATTGAGTACAATGCCCCCTTTGGTATGTACCTAAACAGGCATATCCAACAATTGGAATATCCACAGAGGTTCCTCACTAAAAAAATGCAGGTATAAGTAATATGTCCTGTGGAGACCGCCTCAAGGCTCTATCCTTGTATTCTGTCTCCTACAGGCTTTTGAGGGGAGATCTATGCCTGGCATACAGGGCATTGTCAGACCCTACTCTGATGGACCTCCTGCATATCCACAAAACAGACAGCACTAGAATTACTTGTTCTATAAGACTTAAACCTTGCCTTTGATATAAATAGGACATGCTGGAGAGATAGCTATGTATCCCAGCGACTACCCCGTCTATGGAACAGGCTCCCCATCCATGTGAAGCATATTTCCTCCCTAACCCAATTCAAGTGCAACAATTGGATGGGGAACCGGAAATTTATCCCTGGTTTAGCACCTATGTCTCTAATGGACACAGGTAACCTGTAAATGGTTCATCTCCCAGGCCCATGCTTACACTTATCAAGGGTATCAGAACTTGTCAGAGATTTGGGATGCAATGCTAGGCTTAAAAAGGCCCTTGTGGTCATTAGCCTGGTAAACACCTATGAACCTGTGACCATCTAAGCTGCATAAAAATCATATATTTGCCAAAGTGGGGAAATTGTTTAATCTGAATCATGTATTACATAACATATCCTTTGTTTTATGTAACTCATTGTTTGGTAGTCTGGATTATAGCCATTGCTGAACCATGGCTAGGACCCTTTTTTGTGGCAAAAGGATTGCCAGTTCTTTATAGAGCAGTGTTTTATAAGGCATTGTGTGGAATTTACTGATTGTCACTTTGCGATTAAGAAAGGCCATTGCTGAACCATGGCTAGGACCCTTTTATGTGGCAGAAGGATGTTTGCCAGTTCTTTATAGAGCAGTGTGGTATAGGGCATTGTGTGGAATTTACTGATTGTCAGACACTTTGCGGTTAAGAAAGGCCATTGCTGAACCATGGCTAGGACCCTTTTATGTGGCAGAAGGATGTTTGCCAGTTCTTTTATAGAGCAGTGTGGTATAGGGCATTGTGTGGAATTTACTGATTGTCAGACACTTTGCGGTTAAGAAAGGAGGAGAGCATCATGTAGTGATCTCTGAGGTATACAGTGCTAATAGCTTGAGGAGGAGAAAGGAGTTTTGTGGACTCTTAACCATATAACCATGAGCAAGCAGTATTACTTTTTCCTCAAACGTTGGCAGCTACAGAGTTTAAAGAAAGAGAAACTGAGACTGAGTAAGTAGTTAATCAGGAGGATTGAGTTACTTAAATATGAGGGTTTTCTTTTAGGGAGGAATTGTGGTCTTTATTCATGAAAGCATGCATCGCTTCTTTAGATAGCAACGTTTGCATGCATACTATGCTGTCCATGAAGGCCTGCAGTGCCTTCATGTAGCCTATTGTATAGGCAGGTGCATATTCTTTGTTCAGCTGTTATTCCCATTGTTTATTGGATACGCTACAGGTCTTGGTGACCTAATAATTATTTTCTCATCCCTGTAAAAGAGGGTGTTGTGCAGTCCTACATATTCTGAAATTCATTCAGTGCTTTTGACCTCTGTAGGAAAGCGGTGCCAAATATCCACTGCTGTTTCTGTGCAAAATTCTTCAGAATGGCTCACATGATCCACCTATCTTATATCTATAGATGGAGCCCATTTGTTCATATACGTAATTCTTTAGAGATAAGGTATGCACTTAGGCAGCTTGGTACTCTCCAGGGAACTTCTGTTTTTGTTATGTAACACACCACTGCCTTCTTCTTTAAGACTACACACTTCACTCTTTAGTTTCTATTGTTTGGGCCTTTGTAAGCAAGCTGTGCACCATTTTTGTTCCCCTCCTTTGAATGGTCTTCTTCCTTTTTGTTAAACTGACGAGATCTTCAGATATATGTATAGTATCCAAGATCATATAAAGTGGGATAATAACAATGACTTTCTGCGATTCTTTTTTATATATGTCATACTACGTATTTGCCTTGAAGTTATCTGATATGAGTAAGCTGCGTCTCTTTCCTCTTTTTTGATACTGTTCCCATTCCTCTAGATGCTGCTTCAGTTCTTGAGTTTTTGCTTCTCAGGTTCTGTTTTCTGTATTGAATGTAAGCTGCCATGTTTTACTGTTCCTGCAGTACACAAATATCCTTTTTTTCTGTAGCTGTGTATTACTTCATTGCCATTGGTGTATCATCATCAGCAGAACATTTTTTTTCTTTTGACTTTTGGGAAGGTTCCTTAATAAAAGTATCAGACAAGACTTCACACTTGTGATGTTCTTATTGGCTGCTGTTCTTTCCCTTCTTTGTCCTGTTTAGCCTGTTTTACAGCACTGTGGCCCAATTCAAGTCTGTGTGGCTCTATTTGTTCACTGTTTGGTTTGGAGGTCACACCAAATAGAAGTCTTATAAACATCGCTGTATGTATTAATTGTCACTTTTTAAGAAAATCATTATCAAGTGATTCTTGTTGATAAAGCAGTGGCTAGATCCATTTCTGAAAATACAGTTCGACTAGTTAACTTGGTCATCTCTTCCACCCAAGGAAAAAATGTGTTTGGTTGCCAATAGCCTGACTAATTTATCAGTTTATTGTCATCACATATAAGTTTGATATTTCCTTTTACAAATGTCTATTTTGCATTTTGTATGCTTTTGTATGCTTCCTGGTGATTTTATTTTTTTTTCCTACAGCAACAACAAATCTAGTTGTCATTTGGTAGTGTTTCAAGTGGAACACTGCATTCTTTGTCATTTCCTTCAAGGTGTTTAGCCACTTTGCTGATAGAGGCCAAATGCTTTGCAGCAGTGTACATACCACATGTTGCAATACTAAAGTTAAAGTAATAAACTTAATCTAAACACTATGTTTTGGAGACTTCCGTAAATAAATGGAGGTTATCATGCACATTATATGAGCTCAGTAGTTTAATTTGAAACTGATTAGTGGACTAGTGGGTGCAGTATTGAATATACCATACAACTGAGGGAGTTAGAGACATGTATTTTTCTGGGTGATGGATTATACTGTAATCTATAAAGTGCAGGCATTTGGTTTATTTTCTATTTTGGCCAATTGCTATGTTTTTTAGGGAGAGACCACCATTTTTTGAGAGGTGGTCAGAGTCAAATTTGGAAACATAAGGATAAGGATGTTGGTAATGTATTTTATGCATTTGTTAACCAGTCCAGAGACCCTTTTCAGATAAGACCTGGGCCAGAAAAGAATAAGAACACACACACTGTGACAATATGAAAGAAAACATTTACAAAACTGTACATAAATAAATGGTACATAAATGTGAGTGATAGTAATGTTTAAAGTCAGTTGTAAATACTATGACATAACTTTATGAGTATATAGATAAAGTATGTACTAACAGAAATAGAGAGAAACAGTGAATATAACAGTAATCAGGTTAACAGTTCAATATAAGAATAGATGATAGAGGCAGGAGAGCAGTGTATAGAACTGGAAGAAGGTGGGAGTGTGATTTATAAGAATAGAATGTTCATCAAAAATATTGTACTATAGATAGGAGAGTGGTTTGTTTTGTTAGGGAAGAGAATATTGAAAAAAGTTAGACAATTATAAATTCCAAATGTGTAGTAGCCTAAGTTCTAACAAAATTACATAAGTTGCAGAATAGACTTTTTAAATAATGTGGATTAATCATGATTAAGGCAAAGGTATTGATAGCCTTTTTTGGAGTTTTTCTTCAGGAACTTCCTGAAATCCAAGAGGGTGGTACATTATCTGATATTCTACAGTAATTTGTTCCAGTATTCTGACACAAGTTTGAAAAATTATCTTTTGACTACTGCAGGACTGTATGTCTAACAAGGAGGTTGTTGTCAGTCTTCCAGAGAGAGTAAATTGAACACTTGAAGTGCAATAACTGATTGCGTAGGGAGCAGTGGCCTTGGTTTTAGTTGTTTGTAGATTAGGGTATTCAGTAAGGAGGAGGCTCTACCTTCTATAGGGAGCTGTTTGCATTTTGTAATAGTGTGACAGTGTGCTCATGTGAAAGACTGAGGCATATTAATTGTATTAATTTGTTTTCTGCCTGTTACATGATGGCATTGTTGTACAGGGAATGTAAGGCAAGCACTTGTAGGGAGCATTCTAACTTGGGTATTGGAACTTTAGTTGCTATGACCTGTTTGACAGCTGTGATTAGGAGATGGGAAATGATGCATGTTATTTTCAGCTACATTTGTATTTTTGTTACTTTTCCCTTATCAGGGCAACAGTTGTAAGGCATGTGGATGGAGAGACCTAACCTTGAAATTGTAATGCAGACAGCTTGCTGTTACTGACATATTAAAATGGTTTGTCAATGTGGCATAGTTCCGAAAAGCCCAACCTTTATCATATGAAGCCCTTTCCTTGTACCGATTCCCATTTTTCTTAACCAATAATTGCTGAGCTTTCCACCTTTTTTACCACAGCTCACTTCTAGGCTGTGTATGCACCATAGCACTGTAGAAAAATACCCTGTTAATTCATTAATAAGGGGTGAATGAACAACATTGTTTTCTGAAATAAAGTAAGGAAGTGCTCCTCTTCCCGATCGTCATCTGATTAGTAAGGGAATAAACTCACAGCAGGTTAAGTAAGAAAAGCGATCCCAAAGGCATTTATTCTGAAACCCCAGAAGCAGGATTGACTTCAGATCTCCCCATTCTCAGTGTCTGCATGTTGACAGATATGCCTCCCCAGCATTACAAATCTTAACATGCTGACCGTTACAAATCAGCTGATGGTCGGAAAGAGGAACACTTACTTTTTCAAAAAATAACTTCGGTCATTCACACGCTGTTTCTGAATTTATATGAGATATTTCTACAGCTGTCTGTATAAGTGGCAGTGACTTGACCACAAATCAGTAACAGTTCGACAACAAATCCAGACTGAAAAGCACAAAACCATCCAAAATAAAGCAGCGGTGAGTTGCGAGGAAACAGTACAATGGTGACCACCAAAACTCAAAGCAGAACCGAAGAATCAAGTCACCACTGACGAGTTGCCAGAAGATGAACACTAGCGTGAGGAAGAACGCAAAGTTAAACCCCAGAAAAAATAAGCAGCGGGGACTTCACATCAAGCAGACATTTTGCTAAAGGAAAAGTACGGTATTTTTTATGTCTGAATTTGTATGCGGGAAGGGTAAGAAGGCGCTTGATCTAGGTTGATGCCCATCTATTTCTGCTGGGATTCTAATGGCAGTCCCTGTTGATAGGGGTCAAATATTTGTAGAGGTGTAACAGCTGGTGTGAGAAAGTATGCTTGAGCAAATAAATGGTTGGGGTGAAATGATGGGGCGTTATATATATGCTGTGAGCAATATGTCAAGTTTACAGTTTTTCTGGTTCACTGTTTAATGACGTAGTCTGTACCTAAGTGCAAGACAGCAGTTCAGATGTTTGGATTAGCTCAAGACTTGTATTGCTTTTATTAAGGAGACTTCCTGAATTGATGTACCACCTTTGTCAAGGAACTAGAGTTCTGCAGAGTCTACAGGTGGAGTCAGTCCTGGGCATGGCCTTTGTTTTTTTTTTTTTTTCTTTTTTTAAACATCTTTACTGAACTTGATATTTTTAAAAAATGACTTGGGTACATAATGCTGTAATAGAAAAGAAAACAAAACAATATTTAATTTATTATTTTCTTGCAGTATATGGTTTCTTGTTAACAATTTTCATTCACTTCACTCCGTTGTTACATAAATTGCTCAATTTCAGCCTTCCTCTTAAATATCACTCCTCTTGATCATTATTCTGCATGCATTGTCCCCCTTTATTTCTGTGTATCTTGCTTCTACTTTTTTTTTAAGATCCAGTTATTTTATCTCCTTACAATTTCCAGTATGCCAGTTAAATCTGGTTTAGAATTTGATTTCCATTTTCTAGTAATTGCTTTTTGGTAGCCAGTAGCATTTAAATTTAGTGAGGCCTTATTATTTCTGGGCAATTCAGATCCTATAGCCCAATTTACATCTCCACCAGCATTCTCCTAGATTGTCAATAACCCATTGCTACCACAAATCAACATTTATTAGCATTTCTTTTTATTGTTATTGGAGCTCATTTAACAACTATATTCGTACTTTCCTTTGTCTCTGCTATTCTACTGAATGTTCACCATGAAATCCTTTATCAAATGCAACTGTTCATTTCTACACAAACATGTAAAAATCAACTGCCAATTATTAGCGGACGGGAGTTCCGCTGCGGCGACCCCTAACCGGGAAAAGCCAAAAGACGCAAACATTTCTACCCAAACATGTCTCCTGCAACATTGCTGTTTGTACCCTATACTACTAAATAGAGGTCAATGTTTGTTGCTTTTTGTCTATACTTGTAAGGCCATTTACATTCCATGGTAATGTGGACAAAAGTAGCCATTATGATAGTGAGCTATTTCTCCCATGGGTTATACATAGCAGTGCTTTTGAATGTATATTTTCAATTTTATCTTACGTGAGTGCACTAAACATTTGGCAGACTGATCTCTGATCAGTTTCACTTCATTTGAACAGTTATCATAATTTAAGACTTTTTGCCTCAACAAAAACACTCTAAATAATTAAATAGATTTTCAGAACTTCCCAGCTTAGATTCTATGTACATTTTCAAAAATATGAATTTTATACCATCAAATAGATATCTGCACTCACAAGTATTATCTAATCTAAAATTAAGATTACACATGCTTAAGTGCATGCTGCAGCCTGTATTCCTAGTTAAACTAATTGCTGTCTGTTCTTTTCTTATCTCTGTTCTCCTCCCATGTATGAAAAACAGCTTGAATGCTTTCAGTAAACATTAACTTTTACTGCTAAGGAAAAAAGTGCACTGGCTGCCTTTAAATAAATAACTTAATATGTGTATTGTTATATTATTATATTACTGTTATATTGGCGGTGCAGTGGTGCAGCGGTTAACATTGTTGCCTCACAGCAAGAGGCTCTCTTGCTCGATTCTTGGCTGGGGTGCCTTCTGTGCGAAATCTGCATGTCCTCCCTGCATTCGCGTGGGTTTCCTCCGGGCACTCCGGTTTCCTCCCACATTCCAAAGACATGAGTCTGTAGCGTTTTTTGCCGGGCCTCCGGTGAAAATAGGCTCTGTCCTAGTTGGACTTTCCTTTTCAACAAATGTTAAATAAATAAATAAAAATTAATTGTATTAAAGTTCTAAGGCTTTTGGAAAGGTAAAATAAGATGTTCATCGTGTTTCACTGTTGCAGTCATTACACTTGGGTTATCCTGCTGGCAGGCGACCCGCAGTTGGCCCGATTTCCAAAGTCTTGGTCCGGCGTCGGTTGCTGTCGCCTCATCCCTGACGTCAGTGCGCCAGGGGGTATAAAAGATGCAACCAATGCCATTTTCTTCGATCTTTCTTGCCGCGCTGTGCCCGAAGCAAAAGCAGTTCGCAAGTGCAGGTCGGCCGACTCCTGAGATTTTAGAACCGAAGTCTTCAATAAAGCTAAGCACCCCGTTGGGGAAACTTTTTCTTGCTTCAGACCGATGTCAGTAAAAGTTAATAATTGTATTTCTTGTGGGAAGCAAATACCTCATAAGGACTTTCACTCTTACTGTATTCCTTGCCTAGGCCCTGATCACAACGTTACCAGTTGTCGGTTTTGTGCTAGATTCAATAAACGCACTATTAAACGTCGGTTTGATTTTGTTTTACATTATTTTGGCCGAAGGTTTAATTATATAATGCCGTCGGAACAACAGACGACCGGAATTTATAAAAAAAAAATGCAAAGACAAAGAAAAGGACAGGCATCCGAGGTCCAAAACCGACGACGTAGCCTCTTTAAGGCCAGTCACCGGTTCTCAGTGAGGCGCTTTTGCAGCCCCTGACACCTGCCACCTCAGAGCCACAGGCCGTAACCGACAGCCATGTGGAGACACCGAGGCCTGTGGAAACTCAAGGTATTGTGCCTACGGAAACTATTCCCTCAGATGGATCCGGAGCCGCTGAGCAGGCATCGGCTTCTGAGGGTGTTTTCAGACCTTCACAGCTTACAATTAAGCCCACTACAGCATCCAAGGCAAAGTCAAAAACACCATTAAAGACAAGGAAACAAGTACAGCATTCTCCTGAACAGTCATCCATGTCAAAGAAACAGATGCTTAAAATGGCCAAAGACCTAATTACTTTAATCAGGGGTTCCCATCCCCCTCCTGGCAAAAGGCCTAGGCAAGACACTGACTATGATTCCTCTGACCAGGTTTCTATTTCCTCTGATTCCTCTTCTGATCAGGGATATTCTGTCCCTCCCTATGAGGACTCTGATGCAGAATAGTCAATAAATTCAGCCTCTCCGCCTGAGGATTATTCTTTTGGGGAAACCCTGCACACCATGAGGGAGCATTTCCACTGGGAGAGCTAGGATTATTCTGAATCCAAGAAAAGGTTCAGAGACTTTCTTTTATTGCCTCAGTACAGGCCCCTGGCTATCCCCCCTGTGCTTGATATTGTTGATGATGTTTTCTCTGAATCCAGTCTGTCTCCTGATTCTTTACCCCCTGCACCAGTCAAGCCAGACAGGTACTACAGGGTCCCTGTCTCTCATAAATTTCTTTACAAAAACCCCGCTGCAGACCCAGAAACAATTTCTCAGGGTGCTAAAGGGGTTAAGGCTTCCACTGCTAAAACTCCTGTCCCCTCAGATAGGGATTCCACAGCTCTGGACAGATGGGGGAAAAAAGTTTACACTTCTGCCACTTTAGCTGTAAGGGCATTAAATTGCCAGTTTCACATGCTTAAATATCAACAGTACATCATGCCATTGTTAAAACAGAAAATGGTTTCAAATTCGGAAAGTCCTGACAGTAAGGAAATGCAGGATTTATTGCATGTAGCTGAACAAGTGGGAAAGCATACTCTGCAGTTTGGTTTTGATTCATTAGAGGCTTCTTGTAGAGCCGCAGTTACAGGCTCTATTATTCAAAGGCATGCTTTGTTGAAAGAACAAAGTTTACCTGACCATGTTAAAGTAAAATTATTGGGTGCTCCACTACAGCATGATACTTGTTTGGTGTTAAGGCAGAAGAGGTGTTAAAGAAAATGGAGGCTAAAGCAAAATCAATGCAGACAGTGAAGGATTTCTTACAGGTTCAACCACTTAGATTTAGCAGAAACTGGCCTTCAAAAAAAAAATGGTCCTTTTCAGTGTCAGACGGGCCACAAAGAGGCAGATACAGATGCCCAAGAGGCAGATCTCAGCCCCAAGGCTCCTACAGACCTAAACAATGCGGTACTTCAGCCCCCAAAGGAGGGGGAGACAAATCACAGCCTTATAGGAAACCTTCCCAATGACTTCCCTCTACAGATGCCAAGCACTTACCTTTTGGCAGCACCCCTAGGGGGAAAGCTAGCACTTTTCTCAAAAAATTGGCACATAATCACCCAGGACAAATGGGTACTGAATATTGTTTCTCAGGGTTACAGGTTCTACTTTCACACGTTTCCAAAATCAAAAGATATGCCAGACCTGCCACAAAACCAATAGGCAGAGGCGCAAAAACAGATTGCTGCTCTTATGGACATGGGAGCTATTCAAAGAGTTCCACAGCAAGAACAGGGACAAGGATTTTACTCAAGACTTTTCTTAGTACCCAGAAAAGACAAAGCCTGGAGACCAGTACTGGACCTGTCAATCCTAAATACTTTTCTGGATGTTCCATAATTCAAAATGTTAACACTACAGCAACTTCTGCCCATGCTGGGCAAGAAGGCTTGGCTAGTTACTTTGGACCTCAAGGAGGCATACCTGCATGTCCCAATCAGACAATCTTGCAGAAGATACCTCAGATTCATAGCAGGCTCAATGCATTACTGATTCTCTGCACTGCCCTTTGGCTTATCTACTGCGCCCAGGATCTTCACAAAATGCCTGGCACCAGTAATTGCATTTTGCAGACAAAAAGGAATTCAAATATATCCCTACTTGGACAACTGCCTTATTCAAGCAGAGAGCAAGGACATTCTTCTAAAGCATCTGGCATTTGTAAAAAGATTACTAATTTGCCTAGGGTACAAAGTAAACGAAAAGAAATCACAGCTAGTGCCCTCTCAAGAGATAATATTCCTGGGTGCAAGCTTAAATACAACTGCCCAGATGGTTTATCTCACGCCAGACAAATAAAGGCAACTGACTCATTACTTTCAAATGATGGCAAGAAAAACCCAGCTCCCTGCAAGAAAAATTCTGCAGGCCCCGGGCTTCATGACATCCTGCATTCTACTAATTCCATATGCAAAACTGCATATGAGGAAACTACAATGGTATCTAAAAAGTGTTTGGACTCAGCATTGTCACAGCCTGGAGACAATCATAACTTTAATTCCCTGCTTACAACAGGAGTTTCAATGGTGGTCCCAGGCCTGTCACCACAACAAGGGACCCACAGCCAGGCAGATCATCACAATGGATGCATCAGATTATGTCTGGGGGGCACATATGGCAGGAAAATGTATTCCGGGCACGTGGCCCAAGGAGCAAATGTATCTTCACATCAATCAGAAAGAGATGCTAGCTGTACAGAATGCCCTGACAGCTTTCATGGACCTACTACATCCAGGACACCTACTAATAAAGAAGGACAATACCACAGTTATGTGGTACATAAGCAAGGGGGGACACATTCTTCCCCCCTATGCAGGCAAGCCATGGCTTTGTGGAACACAGCACTGACCTATCAAGTACATCTGCAGGCACAACTCCTGCCAGGAACAAAAAATACACTGGCAGACAAACTAAGCAGAAATCTCATAGATCCTCACGAATGAAAACTAAATCCACAGGTGTTCAGCATGACAACAAGGAAATGGGGACGCCCAGACATGGATCTTTTTGCCTCCCCTCACAATTACCAAATACAGAAATTCTGCGCAAGAACTTATCACTCTCAAGCATGGAAAGTGGATGCTCTATCATTCAGCTGAAAAGGCCTGACAGTCTATGCCTTCCCTCCGATGCCTCTTCTTACCAAGGTGCTCCTAAAAGTCAGACAAGAAAGGCCAAAAATGATCCTGATTGCCCCAGACTGGCCATGTCAGCACTGGTATCCAATCCTAAAGAGCTTGTCTCAAGGCCCAGCTTGACTTCTACCTCAAATTCCTCATCTTCTGACTCCACAAAACAATCATATTCTGCACAGTCAACTCAGAACCTTAAATCTGGCAGCATGGCAGATAATGTAGCCACTCAGACTGCACCTCTCTCTAAAGCTGTTATGGATGTCATTTTAGAAGCCAGGAGGCCCAGCACTAGGAAATCTTACGCAGAAAAATGGAAGAGATTCTGTGCTTGGAACCAGGCACAGGGGCTCGAACCACTTGTTCCAAATATACCTCAGATTTTACAATACCTAACTGAGATGCTGGACAAAGGCCTATCTTTCTCATAAATTAAAATCCATGCCTCTGCCATTTCAGCTCATTACAATACGGAACCTCCTATTTTTTCACATCTTCTACTACGACAATACCTCAGAGGGGCAAAAAATATAAGACCCCCAAGGAGAGCACCAGTACCAACTTGGGATCTCAATTTTGTTTTAGAAAAACTCACACTGCCTCCTTTTGAACCAGCCAGCACAGCTGATCTAAAATTCTTATCATGGAAAACTGCTCTGCTCCTAGCAACTTCAGCAAGAAGAGTCTCAGAGTTACAGGCATTAATGGTTGTGGAACCTTTCATAATTTTTCATCAAGACAGGGTTTCTCTTAGGACAAACCCAACATTCATGCCAAAAGTGGTTTCCAATGTGGCCCTGAACCAAACCATTCATTTACCAACTTTCTACCCAAATCCCCAGAATAAAGGGGCGAGACTTCTGCATGCTTTGGATATACACAGACAGCTATGATTCTACTTGGACAAAACAAAAGCTTTCAGAAAAACTGAGCAAGTGTTTGCAGCCTATGCTGCAGGATCACAAGGAAAGCCTATTACAAAGCAGACAATTTCAAAATGGATAGGACACTGTATCCACTTCTGTTATGCACAACATGGCAAATCAGTGCCTAAGGGCATTAGGCCACATTCCACCAGAGAAGCAGCCACTTCAGCAGCCTTTCACAGAGGAGTACCAACCAAAGACATTTTAGAAGCTGCAACCTGGAGCTCAGTGCACACTTTCACCAAGCACTACCACTTACCTCTCTACTTTAAATCCAGAGCAGGCTTTGCCACTGCAGTTCTGCAGGGCCTGTAGCCTCTCCAAATCCAATTTAGACCCAGCAGCCCAACCTCAGCTTTGGGATTCTACCCTGCAACAGTGAAACATGATGAACATAGTACAGTTGTGTACCTACCATAAATGTAGATGTTAGAGTGTATTCACTGTTGCAGTCCAGGTTACCCACCCACCATCCCCCTTTTCATTGCTGGAACTTTTTCTCAACTCTATACAACCTATGTGGTGTATTTGCTTGTAGATGAAGGAAATGTTTATAGTAATACATGCATGTTTTTTGGCATAATTTTGTCTTTCCAGCCTTCCTATCTGGGGGCACCTGACATCTGGGGCAAGAAAAACTGAAGAAAATGGCGTTGGTTGCATCTTTTATATCCCTGGCGCACTGACGTCAGGGAAGAGGGGACAGCAACTGACGTCGGACCAAGACTTTGGAACACGGGCCGACTGTGGGTCACCTGCCAGCAGGATAAACCCAAGTGTAATGACTGCAACAGTGAATACACTCGAACATCTAAATTTATGGTAGGTACACAACTGTACTTTATTCTCTTCCCACATTTTCAAGCTTCATTTGTTTTTCACTGACATGCTTTCCAGTGTACTTGTAAATGTTAATTATATTGGTCCGTATATGCTTCACTTAGACAATGTTTAGAGTTATCACAATTAATTAATTGCCCCTGCTGACTTTCATCTCCAGGTAAAAGCATTTAGTCATGAAATAACAGCAAGTGAATTTGCACACGCATGAAAGAATTGTAAATTTTCACTTGGAACACACTGTTCAGCATTGTCATGATTAATAATTTGCAACTGTAGATGTCTTGCCTCCCAGTGAAAGCATTTGCTAATTTAAAAAAATAAGGCCTTTACAGGAGCAAGAAAGAACTATCATTTTCCATGGTTATCATTATTTTATCTTATTTTCAAGCCTAAGTGCTTAAAAGATTTCTATAGTCTAAACTGCAAACATTATTTTAGATATCCACATCTATAAAAACAGGGGAATTGTATCTTTGTACTACATATGAAGTGATCGGTGCACTTTTATTTCCTCCAACCCTGCAGCCAATGATCACAACATTATATTAAATTTAACTTGCTTCTGTTCAGCTTTTCTTACATTGTTACAGTATAAATCCTGGATACATTACAACTAACAAAATGTACTTTTTTGCTTTAATATCTTTAGCATAATTATTAGCCACTGACTAGATACCCCACCTCACATTTTAAAATACCCCTGACTGTACATTATACAAAACTGCTTTACACCATGGTATGCATTTTGTATCATATTGTTTTTAAACAAATATTAATAGGGACAAACATTTTTTTGATTACAGTTACTTTTTCTCTTCTGTGTCCTTTTAAACATTTAATGACATAAAATAGATGATATGCTTTACAATCCACCCACCAGTTTAAAACAGTCAGCAAAATTTCAGTGTTTCTTCAGCCACCACTTCTTGCAAAACAATTTTTCTTATGCAGTTTCTATATTTAATAGATTTGGTGCTTTATAATCTCCAGTTTATTCATTAATTTCAAAATGTTGCTGGTCTTCTTCGTGATCCACTGCATCTCACAACACTAGTTTGTGGTTGTCCAAGGTAACCCGGTTCTTCTAGTCAGCTGCTGTGCTTTTTTGTCACTCAAACATTTTCCTTTAAAACCATGGAACATTTTCACTGGCAGAATCTCTATATGGGCTTTGTTATTGTCAGTAGAATGAGAAGGAACACCCCTTCTGCTTGCTGGTTCACTCTTTTTAGGATGAACTCTTTTCATCTCCTCCTTAAACCAGTTCTGCATCCAAAAATGTTGTTGATCCTTCCGAAAAAATATATTCTGAAGGAAGTTGGATACAGCAGCTTAACTCTCACAACTGCTTCTTAACATTCCATGATTTGCTAGAATAAACTTGATTCTCTTCTGCCTGGCGTACAGTGAGTAATCATTTTCTACAAATACTCTGCTGTTCACAGTTTTTAATACTTTTCCCTTCTGTCACCGTTTTGTCAGGAGCAAAGTTTCTCTTGGTATAGTTGCATCTTTATTAATGTAGGTCGTGATTGCTTTCTCATTGCAGGATAAGGAGCATACACACAGTGTTCTCTTTCACTTAACAAAGCCTGCTGTAGAACACCTGTTGCTTCTATGTACTTTCATAAAATTAATGATGATTGTTCCTTCTAGCTTTTCTGGTACAGAAGGAAAATCTCAGGTTTGTTCTGTGTGCACAAATTTCTAACTCTATTTTTTAAAACTGTTTGTGATGGCCTCTCTACCTTGGGCCAGTAATCAAGGAGCCTCCGTCCTCACCACTGACACCGGTGAGAGACGATCACTAAAAATAGGAGTGGATTTGCACAGTATTTTAAAATGCAGCTCTCTGCATCAAGCACAGTTTCCCCAAGAGCTCACAGCAGACACAGTCCAGACCTAGGACTGGAGATTCTGTCTCTCCAGATTCCAAACAAAACTCACTTTGGAAAACTGGGTATTTGATACACACACACACACACACACACACACACACACACACACACACACACACACACACACACACACACACACACACACACCTGGGAAAGGCTGGTGCAGATTTATTAGTTATACCCCTTCTGCCCAGACTATAAACTAACCATACTGCCACCAGTCAACCACTCTCATGCTCTTACAAGGGTATCCATTTACACTGAGTAAAATCAATGCTATTATAAATGGTAGAGTGTAACCAAAGCAGCAAGGCATTTTGGAGTGGCCACAGTGTCACTAAAATAAGCACAAGTACTCTCAAGATGTTAAAAGTATTCTCTAAAAAACTAGCGACAATGAAAGATATAAAAATATTTAATAATAAAATAGAAAACTGAGAATACTAAATATCCATTTACAGTAAACACCAGTGTTTCAATCACAGGAGGAATAAAAATAAAACAGTTGGAAACTTCAAAAAGATGCAGAAAAACAGTACTTCACTAATTTCACTGTATTTCCTGACTGTGTAAAGAGTAACTGTTCCCTAGCTAACTTAATTAATACAGCAAGGCAAGATTAGATGATGAGATGCTTACTTCCACAAGGCAAGGTGATGAACTTCAAAACTATGCTGAACTAAACTGAACTCAACTAACTTTGATAACTATCACAGATCTTTTATATCAGGTTCCAAAAAAAGCAAAAACTACTGTGAGAGTTCCATCCTCTCAGTGCTGGTTATAGAATGACATCACATTTGATCGCCTGACTCTGGTACTGTTGATACATTTTTAAGACAAGCATCTGTACAAATCAGTGTAACAGCCAAATGACACAAAATTATTTACAAAACTCCAGCTAACTATGCTGGCATATGTTACACGTGCACTGCCTTATTCTCCCTTTTACAGATGGCAATACGCCACATCGTTCTTCATGAGAACCCTTGTACACAGATGGTCTTTTTTTCATTTACACCTCTGATTTTTGCAGTTTTGTCTCTTTGTCTGAATGGCTAGTTAAAGCTTCTATCTTTTCCTAGCCTTTTGTTGTTTGGCTTTATAAACATCCCTACTACATTTGCCTCATCTTTGCCTATAAATTACTGAAAGTCCTCTCCTGTACCAAAGCTGAGACATGAAGTGTTTTTTGCTGAACAGTTGTAAGATTCTTCCCAGAGTTTTTTCTTTTACTTTTCTGGTTGCATTTCTGTTACTTTTTCCACGTCTTTTTTTTTTTTGTTGTTGCTGGCAACCAGGCATTGTAATTCAGCTAGTAACTGAATTCCACCCAAGGTGGTAACATTCACTGTCCTCCTTTTCTCAGCTTCAGTCTTCACATTGTAAGAGCTTTAATCAACCTGTTGATCAGTGTGCAGTCATCTTGGAAGTCCGATCACCTGGTATCTTGAAAACATATCTGTTCTTGATGTGGTAAAGAACAACCAAGACTTAGAGCTTGTTATATTTTCCAGAAATATCTTTCAGGGATCAAACAGCCTCTGTTGAGCTTTTTAATGGCCTTTGTTATTTTCGTATTTATTAGAGGATGATTTTTTTATTTTTTTTAAACCCAAGACTTTTCTAGTAAATGCCTTTCGGAATGCATTGGTGGTTGTTTTTCTGTTTGAAATATCTCCCATAAATCAATATAGAGACATCTACATACTGAATAATGGATTCAGAGTAGCAGGCATATGGTATAGCATTGACAAATATGGTGAAAAGGACGAGACCAAAACTGAGACTTGGGGTACACCCAGCATTATGGGGAGAAAGATGTAGATTTATGTCTGTAAATCTCTGTACATATGTGACTAATACATACATGCACACGTATGTGTGTGCGAGCAAATGTCTGTGTGTGTGTGTGTGTGTGTGTGTGTGTGTGTGTGTGTATATATATATATATATATATATAAATATATATATATATTTATATATATATATATTTATATATATATATATATTTATATATGGTACTAGTTTACATAACCGACGGCTGCTTTCACCGACAATTGCGGCGCCAGAAGATCGACAATCCGAAGACCGACACTACGGATCAAAACACGCCTTGAGGATAGTGACTTGGAAAAGGCTGTGTAAGTATGCGGTGGTGACGGACGTTAGGGTGCGAGTAAGGTAAGTGTGGATATTGACGGTCTGTGGGGCTAGGGGTGGGTTTAGTGATATAGGGTCAGTGCGCGGGTTAGGTAAATGTGCGGTAGTGATGGTGTTTGGGTTACGGGCGGGTTAAGTGAGTTAGGGTTAGGGCGCGGGTTAGGTAAATGTGCGGTAGTGATAGTGTTTGGGTTAGGGGCGGGTTAAGTGAGTTAGGGTTAGGGCCCGTGTTAGGTAAGTGTGCGATAGTAGTATTTTTTGGGTTAGGGGCGAGTTAAGCGAGTTAGGGTTAGGGCGCGGGTTAGCTGAGTGTGCGATAGTGACGGACCTTAGGGTAAGAGTTTGGGTTAGGGTTGTAGATAGTTGTGTATGTGAGGTTTAGTGTGGGTTTGTGAAGATTTTGGTGTGCTTGTGTTGTGTGTGTGGTTTTTGGACAGGGGATGTGTTTTGTTAGTTGATTTGTTGTTATTGTGGTGTGTGCAGCGTATGAGGTTTCGTGTTTGTGGACCGTCGGTTATTTGTTTGTCGGGCATGTGAGGTTTCGTGTTTATGGTTTGTCGATTATGTGGTGTCGATGTTTGTGTTGGTGTTTTGCAGTGTCGGTTATGTAAACTAGAACCATATATATATATATGATAACATTTATTTAATTGACATTTGTTTACTGGGAAAGTCCGATTTGGAACGAAGCCAGTTTTCAGCGGCGGCCCAGGGAGAAACGCTTCAAATGCATGTCTTTGTAACATGGGAAGAAACCCACACGGACGCAGGGAGGACATGTGGACTCCGTACAGAAGACACCCCAGCTGAGAATCAAACCAGAGAAACTCTTCCTGTGAGGTGACAGTGCAACTCCTGCACCACTTTGCTGCTATATATATATATATATATATATATATATATATATATATATATATATATATATATACACACACACACACACACACACACACACACACACACACAGCAGAGAGTTGATTATCCAGTCAATTATCAGAACCGGCCTTCCATAGCTTTCTGGTAGGAAAAATCATGAAATATGAATATGTAAACATTATACGTGTTCACTTGAGCATGTTTTTTGAGCTTGCAGCCAGCTCATATGTGAAAAATTCTTTATTGTCAACTGGAGTCGCTGAATAGTTGAAAAGTGTATTTCTTTGTGTTAGAAAAACAAGATTTTAGACATTTTTTATCCTGTTTATTTATATGTTTGATTATCCGAACAGTTTGATTATCTGAACTACCCTAGGTCCCAATTATTTTGGATAATCGACTCTCTACTGTATAGATATATATATATATATATATATATATATATATATATGTATGTGTTTATATCTGTATTTAATCCATATATATATATATATATATATATATATAGTTTCTATTTTTCTATATTTATATGTATGTGTGTATATATATATATATATATATATATATATATATATATATTTACAAATCTGTATATATTTGTATATGCATATATATATATATATATATATATATATATATATATGTGTATATATTTATGGATATATATAGATACATTTAGGGATGTAAATATAATTAGGTCTATATCATATGTTGTTCTTCTTCTTCTTTCGGCTTTTCCCAGTTAGGGGTCGGCACAGCGGAACTCCAGTCCGCTAATGATTGGCAGTAGATTTTTACGGTGCCGAGGTGCCAGCTCGACACCCAACCTTCAATGAAGGCACGCCCATTGTACGCATGGTAGGTATATATCATATATAGATAGAAAAAGAGGTATGGGTACACACGCATGCATGCTTGTATACAAATGTATATATAATATAGCTGCTATCCATGTTGCAGACTGGCTTCTTCCATTTCAGTTTAGGTTATGTTTGTTGTAGTAACTTGGCTGTGTATTCAAAAATCTCTGTTTCAGAGCCCCGGGTTGTGTGGTTCAATTCTGATATCTCTGATCACTGATTACATCAGTTTGTGTGTTCTCTCAACAGGTCTACATGGGTTTCATTGGATACGTGCTTTCTCACTGCCCCTTCCAATAAAGAACAAAACAAATTGCTGGTTGAAACATGTGGAACAATTTAATATCTTTAAGTGTCTTGGAGTGGTGGTTGAGGAGAATTGAAGTCTGAATGCAGAGGTCATAGCCGGAGTCGGAAGGGCTGCAGCCATCTGGCACAGTGTATCAGGGGTAGTGTGTGACAGAAGAATGTCAAGGAAGCTGAAAAAGGAAGATGTACAAAATAGTGATGTGACCAATACTGCTGTATGTTACAGAAACTTGGGCAGTAAAGGCAGAGTAGTTGTGGAAGCTAGAGGTGATGGAGTTGAAATGCTTCAGATGTGTGGTAGGACGCTCAGTGTGGGACAGACAAGGAAATGAGGACATCATATCAAATGCTCAAGTTGCCCAAATTCCAGCGAATGTCGGAGAGAACAGATTACAGTGGTTCGGGCACATGTGCAGAAAAGCTGATGATAATCTGAGGAAGAAGATTTCGGAAATTCTGGAAGAAGGCAAGAAGAAAAGACGTCCACCAGAGAGATGGCTGGATTGTGTAAGAAGATCTACAACAGTCAGGCATAACTGTAGGAGAATGGCACTGAATCAACAGAAGTGGCGACAGTTGTTGCAATATCGCAACCCTCATGTAGGAAATGGTTGTTGTTAATGATGGATTGCAGTAGGTATAGACTTTTTATACAGTAGAGTTGCCATTTACTCTACACTTCTGGTCCATTTCCATGCTGAAAAGGTTCTCTGCTAAACCAGTTAATTTACCAGATTAAAAATTTACCAGATTAAAAATGAATAAATTAAATAGAAAGCCAGTGATATTGATTTGATTGAAGATGATAAATCAGTGAAGTAGCATGCCATAACTGATATCAGTGGCCCTTGATAGGTTCAGGAAGATCTCTTCTGTTGATTCAGCATTATTTCGCTTGAGCCTGATGTGAGATTTGAAGGACAGTATACTTGTTTCTGTACTGCACTGTGGTGTAAACTAGAGGTGTAGTTAGCTAATCTGGTATCCAATGTCATCTTATGATCTGCCACCCTCCCCCAAGTTATGGTAAAGAGCAAACAGAAAAGGTTTGCACTTCAGAATCTAGATTTCAACAGCAATCTTGTTACTCAGAAATTAATGTTTGTATTATACTGCTGATCATTTGGCATTTGCTAGTTGTGCCCACTAACACCTTGAGCTAGGTGTGGTTGCCCCCTTCACCTCAACCCTAGCAATGCCTTTGTGTAAACCATACTTCATTGAAATGGTAGACCGTTGGCAGATAAGTGTTTGGATGCAGCTTAGGTATGTAATATGATTGTAGGTTAAGATCAGTTGATGGGCAGTCTTTATGAAGGGGAACTATAATTCAGTATTTCCATGGGTTTGGGAGGTCCTTTCCCCTTGTTAATCAATCTAATGAGAATAAATATGAGATGGGTAATTGCGTTGGTGCTAATGCTAATCTTTAATTTCAGTGCTGGTATATTGTAAAATGACATGGATTGTGATTTTTTTCCAAGTGTGTATTAAGTACTGAAGTTGGTATGCCTGAGAATTGTATGATGCTTGAAGGGGCAGAAGTGGGGTTGTGTTATGTGGGTGTTGTGTAGAGCATAATTTGTTTGCTGACTATGCTTGACATATATTGACAGAGTTATGACAGAATTTAGTGGCCACTTCATGGGGGCGTCCAGCAGGTAAAGATAAACTGTTGCAATTGGACTAATATAAGAAAGGTATTAATGTTATGCTAGAAACATTTGGAGTCTATGCTGGTTTTGTTCAACGTATTCTTTTTTTAATGTGTGTTAATATTTTACAGTGTTGTATACTTCTTTTTATAAGGCATAGGGTTCTGGAGATGTATCTTTACCAGGTTGTGGCACACACTACTACCTTTTCTGTTGTTTGAGTAGTAATCATGGGAATGTTTTTTTGTTAAACTTTCTTTTCCAAGGAGCTGCTAAATAATTGAGAATTTTAAAGAAAATGTTATTGGAGTAGATGCCCCTAGAAGGCTCCTGTTGACTAGTGTCAGTGCACTGATGAATGTGTTGGGGTTTAATTGGTTTATATCTTGAACCAATTTTGATACGCTAGGATATCATGCTTGTTTCATGCTAACCATGCATTACGTTTTGGTAACAAAAATTGTTGACTTTAATCCTAATGTTGGTCCTGACTTGGGTTGCTTGTCACCTGGTGCTAATAAGGAAAACTTAATTGTAATCTTTAGTGGATCTTTTCTGAGCCTACTTTGCATAGGCAATAAGTTTAGGTAGCTTTTGTGTTATTTTATATGTCTTCTTACAGTTTTTATAGGGGGGTGAAGAAGAAAACTGTGAAGTGGGTGTGTGGTTTCTAGGATTTTTTTATTTTTGGGGGTCAGTATGCTGCTAGAGGAATATGGTGGATTGCTGAATGGAAGTATACTGTTAAAATTAGGCATTTTGTTTGCAAGGATGCTAGCAGAGAGGAAATCCTTTCATGATGGGGACGCTGCGGCAGTTGAATTGGATGTTAGATTTAGAGATGAGAGAGTCAAACAAGGCATTGTAAGGTAGTGCAGAAAGATAGTAGATAAACTATTTTAAATAGCAGTGGTTAATTTTTAAAGGATATATATGCTATATGTAGTTTAGTAGAAGACATTTTAATTAACATTAGAATTAGTATAATGATTAGAATTAGTATAATGAAACATTAGCATATACAGTATTTACGTGTAGGCATTCTTGGTCATTTGAGGTGGATTAACATATACAGATTTACTTGAAGTATAATGTCATGTGGTAGGAAATTTGCAGAGTGAACTGGCTGGAATCCAGGTTTTGATCTTCTTCAAAGAGCTATCGCTCTTTGTGACTTAAAAACAATTGGCTTTGCAGCTAATTAGGACCAAACTCATTATTTCTTACTGGATGATATTATTTCAAAGTAGCCGTACAGGTATTTAAGGGCTAAAAGAAAAATTTAGTCCAGATGACATACCTGTGGAAGCATGGAGGGGTTTAGGTGAAATGGAAGTGGAGTCTCTAACCAGATTGTTTAATGAAATCTTGGAAAGTGAGAGGATGCCTGAGGAATGGAGAAAGTGTTTTGGTAGCGATTTTTAAGAATAAGGGTAATGTGCAGAGCTGTAGTAACTACAGAGGGAATAAATTGATCAGTCACAGCATGAAGTTATGGGAAAGAGTAGTGGAAGCTAGGTTAAGAAGGGACATGATGATTAGTGATCAGCAGTATGGTTTCATGCCGTGAAAGAGCACTACAGATGCAATGTTTGCTCTGAGAGTGTGAATGGAAAAGTACAGAGAAGGTCAGATGGAGTTGCATTGTGTTTTTGAAGACTTAGAGAAAACATATGACAGGGTACCTAGAGAGGAGTTGTGGTATTGTATGAGGAAGTTGGGAGTGTCAGAGAAGTATGTAAGAGTGGTACAGGATATGTATGAAGGTAGTGTGACAGTGGTGAGGTCTGCTGTGGGAGTGATTGATACGTTTAAGGTGGAGGTGGGATTACATCAAGGATCAGCTCTGAGCTCTTTCTTATTTGCAATGGTGCTGGACAGGCTGACAGACGAGGTCAGACAGGAGTCCCCATGGACTATGATATTTGCAGATGACATTGTGATCTGTAGTGAGAGTAGGGAACAGGTGGAGGAGACCCTGGAGAGATGGAGATATGCTCTAGAGAGAAGAGGAATGAAGGTCAGCAGGACTAAGACAGAATGTGTGTGAATGAGAGGGAGGATAAAGGAATGGTGAGGATGCAAGGAGTAGAGGTGGTGAAGGTGGATGAGTTTAAATACTTGGGGTCAATAGTTCAGAGTAATGGTGAGTGTGAAAGAGAGGTGAAGAAGAGAGTACAGGCAGGATGGAGTGGGTGGAGAAGAGTGTCAGGAGTGATTTGTGACAGACGAGTACCAGTAAGAGTGAAAGGGAGGGTCTGCAAGAGGGTAGTGACACCAGCTATGTTATATGGGTTGGAGACAGTGGCATTGACAAAAAGGCAGGAGTTAGAGCTGGATGTGGCAGAGTTAAAGATGTTAAGATTTGCACTGGGTGTGACGAGGCTGGACAGGATTAGGAATAAGTATATTAGAGAGTCAGCCCAGGTTGGAAGGTTTGGAGACAAAGCCAAAGAGGCAAGATTACGTTGGTTTGGAAATGTGCTGAGGAGGGATGCTGAGTATATTGGGAAAAAGATGCTAAGGATGAAGCTACCAGGTAACAGGAAAAGAGGAAGGCCCAATATAAGGTTTATGGATGTGGTGAGAGAGGACATGCAGGTGGTTGGTGTGACAGAGCAAGATGCAGAGGACAGGAAGAAATGGAAACACATGATCTGCTGCGGCAACCCCTAACGGGAACAGCCGAAAGAAGATGATGATTGAAGAAATTCAAGTGTCTGTGACAGTGCAGCATAGCATACTTAACATACTAGATTCTGTTAACTAGAAACAGGTCCTGTATAAAGCAAATCTAATTATATCATGCAGCTGTCTACCAACATTCACAAAAAAATAAAGCTAGGTAGTTTCCAGTTAGACAAAATAAATGTAGGGGTAATAGATGCCCTAGATTAATGAGCACCTTTAAAGCTCAGCTAAAAGTAAGAAACCACAACTGGTTAAGATGGAAGCAATCGCAGAGCTAGCCTTTATGTAGAGTTCCTCAAACAGAGAAAGGCTGATATAAGCAGAAATAATTAATGGTCAGACCCAGAATCTGTAAATCTATAAAACGGCTGATGTAGAACACACAGAAGAATCAACATTTACAGAGAAATACCCAAAGAATGAGGATTGGTCTATTGTACTTTCCACGTGTACATTGGAGGTGCTTTCTCTTAGAGTTCTTACAATCTTTTCCAGAAATTGGCTACCTGAAAATGAGACATTCAGCTGACAACTTAAATTGTTCAGCCTTGCTTTCTATAAACTGTTTCAGGCAAGGTTACCTCCAGTTCCTCAGCAAATGCTATTACTTATTCTTCAGTTAAAAAAATATACATCTAAAGTCACCTTGTGTCAGGCATGGATTACAATTACATCCCTCTACCTTGACTGAGCACCTGTAGAGATATGGGCATGCTCACTGTTCAGAGGATGTCACCATTTTTGGCATGAGCAGAGGCATCCAAGAAGTGAAAATGATACAGTGAATTATTTAATAAAACTATGAAATATTGTACATAACTCTGAAGTATGATATTGGTGTCCATCTTCTAACCTTGGCTGAAGCAATATACAGCTGCTTTTGCCAAAAATTACTGATATGGACTTTGACTTTGTGGATAAACCAGGCCAGTTGTAGGTAAATCCTTCTTCATCTGTGATCATATAGCAATTTAGTATATGATCCTTTGTCATAGCTCAGGCATTCTACTTGCAACACATGCAGTTGTTATTTTTCCAAAGATATTCAGTCCTTCATCTTTGTCATTTCAACACGTCACATATGAGACCTATAGCAAAGATATTAGAAGAAGTTGCCCATGAGTTGCTTTTTGAATATTTTGCCAAACATGGAAGACTTGCTCTTGCACAAGATAAGTTCAGAAAATGCTTTAGTAAACTAATTGCAAATTACAGCATTGCTGACATTTTGTACATAAATATGGAGAGAGATTTAACTGCAGCCACATTTGTTGAACTGAAGCGATCTTTTTGAAACAGTGGACTTCTCTGTTTTTAACAGTACTCTGGAAATGTGGCATTGACGTTAGACCATTAAGTGGCTGCAATTGAACCTTCAAAATAGTAATGAGAAGGTTATCCCTAGAACGTAGCACTCCACATGCAGGAGATCTGATCTCTAAAAATCAGTGTGTTGGGATCTGTACTTTTATCAGCATTTCTAAATAACATAGTACAAGTTTTTCCAAGATTTACTGTCTCTCTGATCTAGTTTTCATACAAAGATCAAAATCTACAAATTGCGTCATGTATGATATTTAGGTAGATGTCAACAAACTGTGTACTTGGCTAACCAAAACTGAGTACTGCTGAATGGTATTGAATATGCTCTCTTACCTTTTAGAACATACCAGAAACCAGGGCAAGCAGATGATCTGTGTCTGTTAAGGTTGTTGGGTGCACAACAATTAATCAAGTGTGTACTTACAAATGGCTGGACACATGGTTGCATCTTGTCTGTATTTCAAAAATATAGATATGGTAGTTGAAGAATTGCAGAAACAGATAAAAGTTAAGTTGTAAATCTGCTAGCTTTCTGGCACCAAAAGCAAAGACAGCTGTTAGGTTGGTTATTATTTAGATTAGAATATGCATTAACTTTAGTGGCAATAAATTTCTTTTATAATGTCCAGATGCTTCAAGCATCTGTGAAAAAAAAGTTTCTTCTTTTCAGTCGTACAGTACAGACATCATTGTCTGTCTATTCAAAGGACAAGGTGAATTCCAGTAACAGGAAGAGCTGCATTTAATAAAAGCCTTAATCTTTTTGGTAATTCATCTTGACCTTTTATCAAATAAGTTAGTTAGAATCTGTTACTCTTAACTATCCTTAAAGTCAGAGCTCATTGATCTAAAAATCTTAAAGACCCGAGCTCATTGATCTAAAAATCTTAAAGACCTGCCTTCATCTTGGTAATTATGAGAATTCCTTTAATAAGGTAGTGCCAGGTAGCTGTAGTCATCTTCCAGCATAAGTAAGAAATTAATTGTACCTAAAGGAATTGAAGACTACAGTGAGGGGCGATTGTTGTAAAAAACATTGCTGTAGAGATTATGGGTAAATATGGGGGAGGATTGCTGTAAATACCTTCGCTACTGTAGAAATGATGGGTAGATACGAGGGAGGATTGCTGTAAATACCACTGCTGCTGTAAAAATGATGGGTAGATATGAGGGAGCATTGCTGTAAATACCACTGCTGCTGCTGTAGAAGTGATGGGTAGATATGAGGGAGGATTGCTGTAAATACCACTGCTGCTGTAGAAATGATGGGTAGGTACGAGGGAGGTTTGCTGTAAATACCACTGCTACTGTAGAAATAATGGGTAGATACGAGGGAGGTTTGCTGTAAATACCACTGCTGCTGTAGAAATGATGCGTAGATACGAGGGAGGTTTGCTGTAAATACCACTGCTACTGTAGAAATGATGGGTAGATACGAGGGAGGTTTGCTGTAAATACCACTGCTACTGTAGAAATGATGGGTAGATACGAGGGAGGTTTGCTGTAAATACCACTGCTGCTGTAGAAATGATGGGTAGATACGAGGGAGGATTGCTGTAAATACCACTGCTGCTGTAGAAATGATGCGTAGATACGAGGGAGGTTTGCTGTAAATACCACTTCTGCTGTAGAAGTGATGGGTAGATACGAGGGAGGATTGCTGTAAATACCACTGCTGCTGTAGAAATGATAGGTAGATACGAGGGAGGTTTGCTGTAAATACCACTGCTGCTGTAGAAATGATGGGTAGCTATGTGGAAGGATTGCTGTAAATACCACTGCTGCTGCTGTAGAAATGATGGGTAGATACGAGGGAGGATTGCTGTAAATACCACTGCTGCTGTAGAAATGATGGGTAGCTATGTGGGAGGATTGCTGTAAATACCATTGCTGCTGCTGTAGAAATGATGGGTAGATACGAGGGAGGATTGCTGTAAATACCACTGCTGCTGCTGTAGAAATGACGGGTAGATACGAGGGAGGTTTGCTGTAAATACCACTGCTGCTGTAGAAATGATGGGTAGATACAAGGGAGGTTTGCTGTAAATACCACTGCTGCTGTAGAAATGATGGGTAGATACAAGGGAGGTTTGCTGTAAATACCACTGCTGCTGTAGAAATGATGGGTAGATACGAGGGAGGATTGCTGTATTGCTGTAAATACCACTGCTGCTGTAGAAATGATGGGTAGATACGAGGGAGGATTGCTGTAAATACCACTGCTGCTGTAGAAATGATGGGTAGATACGAGGGAGGATTGCTGTAAATACCACTGCTGCTGTAGAAATGATGGGTAGATACGAGGGAGGATTGCTGTAAATACCACTGCTGCTGTAGAGATGCTGGGTAACTCTTTACTTCACCTTGACGCTGATTAATATTAAGCCATGGGCTTTACGAATGATGATGCAGTTCATGTGGTTTAGGCACATTAGGTTATGATGAATTCAGTAGTTATACATTTGCAATATAGATTATAATTTGTGTCCTAGACTAGAAGAGAATATAGTATTAAGTGTAAATGATTAAAATTCTCTGATGCAGACTTAAAACCTGTGAGAATTGATGTAACAATCCCAGATTTGTAAAATTAAGAATATGAGTGACAGTCCTACACTGTACAGTTGTGCAAGACAAATGTGCAAGCACTGACACTTCGCCAGTATGATAATGCAGCATGCACAAACCAGAAATGCTGGTTTTCTAATATGTGTAGGCTGTAAGAACCTACTCAAAGCCCTGTCACTATACTCTGTATTTTACAGACTGCTGAGAGGTGACCTGTTTCTGGCATATGGTGGTATTAGAAGTACTCGATCTAGGGATCTAAACTTACTCTGCAACATCAACAGAACAGTTTGGAGGCACAGGTATATTTCAGAGGATACCGCTGCTGTGGAACAGACTTCCTATTCACATAAAACAAGGTTCATCCATGTCCATTTTCAAGCGAAACTTAAATCTATGGATGGGAAACAGAAAATGTATCCCAGGACTACTAATGGACAGATGTAGTTCCTAAATGGTTTATCTCATGCATTAGTCCCCTTAAATCGTCTGTGGTATGATCCCAGTTATTCTGATTAGGGTAATGTATAATTATTCATCATGGTATGAGTAAGGGCAGTCTATAACTAAATAGGATAGGTTACGTTGAGCACAAAAAGGGAAATTATCTAGGCTTAAAATTGCCTGCAAGGGCAGCTAGCCTAGTACATGCCTATGAACAAAATGTCCAGGGTAACTGTGCAGAGATTTAAGTGTGTAAGTTGAGCTGAAAAGTGTGCCAGCAATACTTGTGCATAAGTACTTACTGTACATATGTGGATGTCTGCTATAACTTCTTAAGTTTCCACAGTTAGCTGGCAAGCATGGCCTTGTGCTAACACTACTATACCTCACTATGTTTCATAAATGTGAAAAGGGGATAGACTGGAAAGTTAGAAAAAGGGGAAAAGAGTAGACATAGGAAACGCAAAAGGATGACAAAAGAGAGCTGTGTTGGAGGAAGTGAGCCAAGAGAGAGAGAGAGACAGACAGAGAGAGAGAGTGTGTGTGTGTGCGTGTGTGTGTGTGTGTGTGATTTACTATCAAAATCCCGAATGGAGATGGTCTGCAGATGGGATATCAGATGGTCGATTGCTGTGCTGCTGACCGTCAGTAGATCACATCAGTGAATGCCACTGTGCATTCATTGATGTAAAGTTGATCTAAGGGCTAGAGATCATGGTACAGTGTGGACTGGGACATTCATCCTTTTCCTCACTGTAGTGCGAATCTCTGAGTTGGAATATATAGTTAGCAGGGGGTGTGGAGGGTGCAGTCCCCCGTGCAAAGACATGATGCGAAGTGTAGGAGTTGTACTTACTTGCATCCATCGAGTTTTATGTTTGGCGACGTTGTCGAATATTTAATCTAAGTGAAATTTGTGATGTGGCCTTTCCATTTGAGATTCCGAACAGATTTTTGTAATGACTTTTGTCATTTTGATAGTAAACTGATATATAATTATTTTTTGGAGGGAGATAGAACCGCTTTTTTCTTAAATATGTAATGGAAGAGTGGGAAGGAGCAGATAAGAATTTTGACAAGTCACGCAAAGAAAGAGAAGACAGATGCTAGGTGGCTACACTTTAGGTAACATGTCAAAGGGAAGGGAGGAAGGACAGAGGATGGACAGCTGGTGATGGATGAAGATGTGGGAGAAAGTGCGTAGGGTGGGTGTCTCCTTTGTTGGAGTAGAGGACTGCAAATGAGGTGGCCCAGGCTCTTGATGAACTGCAGAGGGAGGCTAAATGGGTAGAAAGCTTTCACGTAACATTAAGCATTTTATTAATTATTCCAAATTAACTAACAGTTTATCACATGAAATTGGAAACGTGTATGGGGTTAGTGGGACAGCCCGTTCATCCTCCTGTGGTAGAGGAGCCATTTCATCTCCATCTCTATCTCTTCCTGCGCTACAAAACAAAATTGAGAGAACCAAGGCATTTTTAGCATTGAAGAGACATTAGTACTATTAGTATAAAGACCAGTGTTAACCTAAACTGGTATGTTAATTTCCTGTGACTGGTGCAGTCTTGTCGGGGATCTTATTGGTATTGGCTATATTTTGAAATTTAAGCCTTTGGAGCATACCCAAAGACTGCTAGCAGTAATGATCCAACCCATACAAATAAATATAGAAAGTATAACCTGCCTTCGCACACTCCACTCAACTAACTCTTTGCCTTTGATCATAACTGTCATAACAAGTGGCATAAAATGCTATGATGCATATGAAACTGCACTCTGCTACATGCACTTACACTCAGAATGGTATAGTGCTGAGGAGTAGTCAGTAAACTAACAACCATTTTTTTTTTTTATTAGTTTTTACAAAATATGTAAAAAAATGATATAGAACTCTGCTTTAAAGCAGTGTACTTCCTATGGATGGTTACTAGTGGCTGTTCAAGTAAATAATGAAAGATGTCATAATGCAAAGCTGGCAGTGTAACAGCAGCAGTACAGAAACATACCCATCTTACAAATACTTAATTGCAGTAATGAAAGACAAGTGAAAGTGTTTTTTTTTACTGTGGGTGCTGCTTCTGAGGTTCTGCCAGCCACTGGGCAAGTTGGCCAGGTTGATTTTTCTAAAGAATTCAGCAGAACGGCAGTTCTAAAACTCCAATAAACAAACAAAAAGAACTCCTTGGACCACGGTCTTCTCCTCTATAGTGTCAACACCAAAATCACAGAGCGCCAGTGAAATTAACGCTTTTATTCACCAAGAAAAAATAAATACATGCGTTTTCATCCTACATACAGGACTTCATCAGACAACCATTTTTGACTCAAAAAGCCATTTAAATAATCTCTAAGTCACCTGTTTAATTGTTAATCCAATGAAATACATCTCCTTCAGTTTAAACTAACAAATCTCCCTTTACATCTCATAAATATTAATGCCTACTCTCTGAAAGTGTCTTGTGCTAAACTTGATCATTCCACATCATTTATTTATATAAATAATTTGAATTAAAATACATATAATAAACATTCATGAATAAGTTACTAATAAATTATTATAAAACATCTCATTAAAAATATCTTAAATAAATTAGTTTAAAAACTCAGGTATGTGAAGACTATATATTTGTTTCCTGTGTGTGTGTATCAATAAAGATTTCCTTAAACCTATGTTTCATGTATATTCTACCCCCATCTGGTGTTCATTTTACAAAATTACATGTTTGAGTTTTTCAAATGTTATTATAGCAATAACCCACGCCTGGGTGTGGGCAATGCTAAATTTACCCACGGTTGGCGTGGTTTGGTCCCGAGGGCGAAGCCCGAGGGACCAAACAAAGCCAACCGTGGGTAAATTTAGCATTACCCACACCCAGAAGTGGGTTATTGCTATTATACCATGACATTATTTAAGAAAAGAAACTATTACTTTTCTTAAATAATGGCATAGTATAATGCCTGTTTACTGCCCTTCCGCAGATGTCTGGCATCCGGCAGTTCTGATGTACTGCGCCTGCGCAGTACATCAGAGTTGGCAAAAGCAACGGAGAAAGCAAGATCTCCGTTGCTTTTGTTATGTCTCGCTATGTTAAATGAGTTTAACATGGCGAGACAGTTAAAATAAGCAACGGACATCTCCGTTGCTTATTTTAAACTGTCTCGCCATGTTAAACTCATTTAACATAGCGAGACACAAAAAGCAACGGAGATCTTGCTTTCTCCGTTTTTAAAACTGTCTCGCTATGTTAAATGGGTTTAACATGGCGAGACAGCTTTAAAATAAGCAACGGAGATCTCCGTTGCTTATTTTAAAGCTGTCTCGCTATGTTAAACCCATTTAACATAGCGAGACAGTGTTTTTAAAAAACGAGTTATACTAAGGGAAAAAAGTCCGGGGGACCGGACCTTTTTCCATTAGTATAACTCGATTTACAATGGGCACGCTGGCCAATCAGCGTGCACGTTTCGGGGGGGGGTCATGGTATAATAGCCTTTAATTTCAACAGAGAAGAAATTGATATAAAGTCATTCATTCCTGGTTTATTTCCTGCATCGAGGTTGACCTGCCACCAAAGCTCCCTACTTTCTAATATTTCTTCCCACAGGCCACCTCTAATGTCTGGTTTAATTTGATCCAGAACAAAAAATTCATATTTAAATTTAGTGCAGGAAATAGAATGCCTATACAATGCATTTGTGTTTTTCTTTTTTGTGATGTCATAAGAATGTTCGTATATCCTTCTTTTCAGTTGTCTTTCTGTCTTCCCTACATAAAAAGACTGACAGGACTGACAGATAACAAGATACACGACCCCTCTACTATCACAATTAAAAAAACCTTTACTGCCTAACCATCTCATTCTGCTTTCAATATATACTTCTCCCCTGTTTATAATGTACGAACATTGGTGGCACCTGCCACACTTGTATGTTCCTACTTTATTTCTATTCCCTTTATTTTTTATTTCTATTCCCTTTATTTTTACTATGTCCATTCCTTTCCATCAAATTTTTTAGGCTACAAGAGTTTCTATAAACTACTTTTGGTTCCATTTTAGTAATCTCTTCCATATCCGTTAAAGCGGAGAATTTATTCCATTCCCTGTTTAAAAATTCCTTTACTTTCCTATTGGAAGCGTTGTATTCTACTACTAAACTTCTTTTGTATGTTTGTTGACCTATTTTGTTCTTGTTAACATCATTTTGATTCTCATTGTTAATCCCTCTCCCCAAAATTGGCTTAAATCTCTCCTGCCTTCCTTTTTCCACTTCATTCCTTATTTTACTAATAAATTCTGCAGGATAACCACGTTCCAAGAACATTTTTCTAGGATTTTACACTCTACTTCGAAATCGTAGTCCCAACTGGTCATTCTAGACCCCCTGACAAATTGCCCCTTGACAATATTCTTTTTACTATGCAGGGGGTGGGCACTGTCGTAGTGCAAATAGGAATTGACATACGTCTCCTTTCTATGCACTTTAGTTTCATATTTTCCATCTCTTTTGTATAACTCTATATCTAAATATTTTAGTGTTTCTAAACTAGTAGAGTATGTAAATCTCAAGAAGTTAGTAGTTCCACTGATATATTCAAAAAATTCTAAAAATTTGTCAAGCCCCCCTGTCCAAAGTAACACTATATCGTCCATAAATCTGTGGTATGTTAACCAATATTGTTTATATTCACTGTTAACTATATATTTTTCTTCCCATTTTAATAAAACAATGTTGGCATACGTGGGGGCACACGCCGCCCCCATAGCCACTCCAGATTTTTGTTGATAATACTCCCCAAGTGTGGCAGGTGCCACCAATGTTCGTACATTATAAACAGGGGAGAAGTATATATTGAAAGCAGAATGAGATGGTTAGGCAGTAAAGGTTTTTTTAATTGTGATAGTAGAGGGGTCGTGTATCTTGTTATCTGTCAGTCCTGTCAGTCTTTTTATGTAGGGAAGACAGAAAGACAACTGAAAAGAAGGATATACGAACATTCTTATGACATCACAAAAAAGAAAAACACAAATGCATTGTATAGGCATTCTATTTCCTGCACTAAATTTAAGTGTGAATTTTTTGTTCTGGATCAAGTTAAACCAGACATTAGAGGTGGCCTGTGGGAAGAAATATTAGAAAGTAGGGAGCTTTGGTGGCAGTTCAACCTCGATGCAGGAAATAAACCAGGAATGAATGACTTTATATCAATTTCTTCTCTGTTGAAATTAAAGGCTAATAACATTTGAAAAACTCAAACATGTAATTTTGTAAAATGAACACCAGATGGGGGTAGAATATACATGAAACATAGGTTTAAGGAAATCTTTATTGATACACACACACACACAGGAAACAAATATATAGTCTTCACATACCTGAGTTTTTAAACTAATTTATTTAAGATATTTTTAATGAGATGTTTTATAATAATTTATTAGTAACTTATTCATGAATGTTTATTATATGTATTTTAATTCAAATTATTTATATAAATAAATGATGTGGAATGATCAAGTTTAGCACAAGACACTTTCAGAGAGTAGGCATTAATATTTATGAGATGTAAAGGGAGATTTGTTAGTTTAAACTGAAGGAGATGTATTTCATTGGATTAACAATTAAACAGGTGACTTAGAGATTATTTAAATGGCTTTTTGAGTCAAAAATGGTTGTCTGATGAAGTCCTGTATGTAGGATGAAAATGCATGTATTTATTTTTTCTTGGTGAATAAAAGCGTTAATTTCACTGGCGCTCTGTGATTTTGGTGTTGACACTATAGAGGAGAAGACCGTGGTCCAAGGCGTTCTTTTTGTTTGTTTATTGGAGTTTTAGAACTGCCGTTCTGCTGAATTATTTGGTTTATGTGAAAGTGGACTATTGGCGTCTTTCTCTACATTAACTTGGTGTAAAAAATGAGTGGCGAAGGCCAGGAGGAAGCTGGACAGTCTAGGAGGCTTATCGGTCAGCTCACTGAGCTGATAGATCTGCTTACGCCTCTTTGTGTCAGCCTTGTGGCTAACAGGAAGTGTGTGACGGAGGAAGCAGATGGGGTTGACGAAAGAGAGCAACCGAAAGGGAAGAGAAAAAGGGAGCTGATTGGTAACCATTATGGGACCGGCGACCTGGAAGACACCAATATTACTAACTTTAATCCTGCAGTCACACCGAGGATTTTGGGTGAGGAAGTGAATGAAACAGAGAGAAGAAGTGGTTCTTTTAATGAACTTGGGGCCAAACCCAAAACGAGCGCTGTTTTTGTAGCGCATGAAGGTACTGTTTCAAGTAATACAAAAAGTAAAACTACTGAGGAATGGTTGAAAAAAGACTTTTTATTTAACAATGTTTCTGGTGAGAAACAAAATGACTTTAGTGTTAAAGATGGTAATTCATACAGAGTGAAAATGGACAAAATGTATGATTACATGATGAAATATAGGGTTTTTAGTATAGAAAATGCCTACCTAAGAGAGTGTTTGAAAAGGGAAATTGTTCCTAAAGGTTTGAGGGTGGTTAAATACCCTAACAATGTTACTGTGGGGTCCCACTTCCACAAATGTTTGTTGAAAATATTTAACAATTGTGGGCTTGAAATATTGAAAGCAATAATTGAAGAAAATGAAAGTAAGCAAAGTGAATTACAGAATGAAATTGAAGAATTAGACAAAAGTATAAAGTCTGATTTAATTTTTAATATAAAGGAAGAAAGGGATAGATTTTATAACATTAGGGACATTGACACTAAATGTGAGAACATTACACAACGAAAGATGGGGAAGTTAAGAAGGGACATTATTGAATATGAGAATGACCTTTGTTACCCCAAGCCTATAGAAAAAAGGTACAATACAAAAGGTTTTATGAGGAAAAACAATAAATATTTTTCTAAAAAACAAGAAGGGTATGTGAATAGGAACAATTTTGAATGGGAAACAGAGACATATGATCAAGAATTCCCCCCGTTGGTGGGAAGAAGAGTTTATGAATCTGACTATCAAGAAAGGGGAGAAAATTTTCAGCAACGGGGGGGAGAAGGGGGAGGGGGAGATTTTAACAGACATTACCCCCCCTTCAGAGAACCTGACTCCCATTAGAAGCATAGAAAATAAAGCAATAAATAGGGACAACACTAAATATACTTACAATGAATTTAGCATTTACAATTTTGGGAATATAAATCTGACTATACCACACTTTACTTTATTGAGTAAGGGGTTGAAGTTTATTCCCATGGTAAAAGGTGACTCCACAAGAACCATCCTAGATATAAAGCTATTTACAAGAAAAATTAATTTAGAAGTAATGGCTTTAAGGGCAGGAATGGAAAAACAAGGAATGAAAGGAGATGGACTAACTAGAAAATCGACATATAATCCCCCCCTTTTACCTCAAATAAAAAATTTTGAGAATATTTTAGTAGAAGGGGTGAGTAATAAAGTATGGTGTAATGAAAATTTAACTGTAGAAGAAAAGGTAGTCCTAAAAGAATTAAGTGGTGACGCCACAGTCAGGGTCATGAAACCTGACAAGGGAGGGGGAATTGTCATTATGGATAAATTGATATATGATGGAAAGATGAACGCAATTTTGAGGAATGAGAACATCTATACTATAGTATCCCTGAATGAGGTAAATGTAGCATACAAAAGAATAGATAATTTGTTAGAGGATTTACTCACTGAGGAAGTAATAGACATGAAAATTTTTAAGTATTTAGAAGTGAATAAACCCAGAATAGCTACAATATTCGGGATACCTAAAATCCATAAAAACAAGGATGACCCCCCCCTAAGGCCAATAGTTTCGGCAGGTGGCTCTAAAACTGAAGCAATGGCTAAATTTGTTGACTACAAGTGTAAACACATTTGGGTCAACAATGAAATTATACTAAAGGACTCCTGGGACTTTTTGAGCCTATTAAAGCCTGAACATTATAGGGAGGATATGTTATTCGTGACAATTGATGTCATTGATTTATTTAGTTGCATCCCCTACCAGGAAGGGATAGAAATGTTCGAAGAGAGCATTTTGAAGACAAAAATTAAAACAAAAGGACAAAATAGCTTGTGTAGCACTTATGGATTATGTGTTGAAATTCAATTTTATTATGTTCCAAGGGAGTATTATCAACAAAAATCTGGAGTGGCTATGGGGGCGGCATGTGCCCCCACGTATGCCAACATTGTTTTATTAAAATGGGAAGAAAAATATATAGTTAACAGTGAATATAAACAATATTGGTTAACATACCACAGATTTTTGGACGATATAGTGTTACTTTGGACAGGGGGGCTTGACAAATTTTTAGAATTTTTTGAATATATCAGTGGAACTACTAACTTCTTGAGATTTACATACTCTACTAGTTTAGAAACACTAAAATATTTAGATATAGAGTTATACAAAAGAGATGGAAAATATGAAACTAAAGTGCATAGAAAGGAGACGTATGTCAATTCCTATTTGCACTACGACAGTGCCCACCCCCTGCATAGTAAAAAGAATATTGTCAAGGGGCAATTTGTCAGGGGGTCTAGAATGACCAGTTGGGACTACGATTTCGAAGTAGAGTGTAATGTCCTAGAAAAAATGTTCTTGGAACGTGGTTATCCTGCAGAATTTATTAGTAAAATAAGGAATGAAGTGGAAAAAGGAAGGCAGGAGAGATTTAAGCCAATTTTGGGGAGAGGGATTAACAATGAGAATCAAAATGATGTTAACAAGAACAAAATAGGTCAACAAACATACAAAAGAAGTTTAGTAGTAGAATACAATGCTTCCAATAGGAAAGTAAAGGAATTTTTAAACAGGGAATGGAATAAATTCTCCGCTTTAACAGATATGGAAGAGATTACTAAAATGGAACCAAAAGTAGTTTATAGAAACTCTTGTAGCCTAAAAAATTTGATGGAAAGGAATGGACATAGTAAAAATAAAGGGAATAGAAATAAAGTAGGAACATACAAGTGTGGCAGGTGCCACCAATGTTCGTACATTATAAACAGGGGAGAAGTATATATTGAAAGCAGAATGAGATGGTTAGGCAGTAAAGGTTTTTTTAATTGTGATAGTAGAGGGGTCGTGTATCTTGTTATCTGTCAGTCCTGTCAGTCTTTTTATGTAGGGAAGACAGAAAGACAACTGAAAAGAAGGATATACGAACATTCTTATGACATCACAAAAAAGAAAAACACAAATGCATTGTATAGGCATTCTATTTCCTGCACTAAATTTAAATGTGAATTTTTTGTTCTGGATCAAGTTAAACCGGACATTAGAGGTGGCCTGTGGGAAGAAATATTAGAAAGTAGGGAGCTTTGGTGGCAGGTCAACCTCGATGCAGAAAATAAACCAGGAATGAATGACTTTATATCAATTTCTTCTCTGTTGAAATTAAAGGCTAATAACATTTGAAAAACTCAAACATGTAATTTTGTAAAATGAACACCAGATGGGGGTAGAATATACATGAAACATAGGTTTAAGGAAATCTTTATTGATACACACACACAGGAAACAAATATATAGTCTTCACATACCTGAGTTTTTAAACTAATTTATTTAAGATATTTTTAATGAGATGTTTTATAATAATTTATTAGTAACTTATTCATGAATGTTTATTATATGTATTTTAATTCAAATTATTTATATAAATAAATGATGTGGAATGATCAAGTTTAGCACAAGACACTTTCAGAGAGTAGGCATTAATATTTATGAGATGTAAAGGGAGATTTGTTAGTTTAAACTGAAGGAGATGTATTTCATTGGATTAACATTTAAACAGGTGACTTAGAGATTATTTAAATGGCTTTTTGAGTCAAAAATTGTTGTCTGATGAAGTCCTGTATGTAGGATGAAAACGCGTGTATTTATTTTTTCTTGGTGAATAAAAGCGTTAATTTCACTGGCGCTCTGTGATTTTGGTGTTGACACTATAGAGGAGAAGACCGTGGTCCAAGGCGTTCTTTTTGTTTGTTTGTTGATTTTTCTAAAGGTCATAACACTGAAGACAATGTTCACCTGTTTGGATGATAAATGGACTGAACTTCCTGGTCAACTATCAGTCCACCCTGAGTAGTTTACATGATCTCCCTGTGTATTGTCCAGTACAGATGGAGAAGTATATTAAATCTGTTTTACATATCAGATTGGGAGTCTGCCATGGCCTTTCACAGAAGTCATCTCTTCCAGAAAAATGGTAGTAAGCAAAATGATGGCTATTCTGTAAAAATGAGACTTCTAGGGTGTGGACCATACTGAATGCAACTTGACTGTAAGCAGGTCATTTAGCTGCAGGGTTGCACATTGCTGCATGAAGCACGGCATGCAACATACACAGGTGTGTATGCTTGCACCTGTCAATAGTTAGACATAATTGTGTGAACTTGCTTATGATAATACTGCATGCATAAAGTGTTGCTAATGTAATTTGTTGGGCAGTGTGCCTAAAAGCCTCATTTGCATAAGAACTTTGTAAGCTCACCAAACTTTGTTGAAATGTCACATGGGTTCTCATTTTGTGTGCCTCTGGTCACAGTGTTTCTGCAAGGATTGTAAAAGCAAAAAATTATATGAAAATGTAAGCTAAACTTGTGAATGGACTGACATATTTGGAACATTTTGTTTTACAGAAAGGATAGGACTAGTAGTATAGAATCACTCTTTGCCCTATCTTTTATGTATAGGAAATCAAAACTGAGCAGACTCCTGTAGTAGTGTTTGACATGAGTCAGGCTTGGCTGGGTGCAGCATCTCTGTAACTTGGTGCATGGCAGTCTCACTGCTAGTAATACTCACTGTGTTAATCCTAGGGTTAACATGTTAACTGCAGCAGAGAGCATGCAGCATCTCTGTAACTTGGTGCATGGCAGTCTCACTGCTAGTAATACTCACTGTGTTAATCCTTGGGTTAACATGTTAACTGCAGCAGAGAGCAAGACAAGAAGGGATAACCTCATTCCTGAGGAAAAACACTTCCTAAAGGATACACTTAAGATCTATGAAAAATGGGGTCCCAGACAGGCAGAGCAAGTTAAAGTTTGGAGCCAAGCACTGGCAGATGTAAATGCCATTGGAGAAGAAGTGAAGTAAGAGAGTTAATGACATTGTGACCCATGCCTGGAGTAAAGCGTGACAACCAGGAGTAAAGTATGACAATGTAATAGCTCACACCACCACAGGTGGAGGTCCTTCCACTGTGCAAAGCCTGACACTTGATGAGGAGTGTTTGATATCCCTACAGGATGATGATTGCAGTGGTGAAGATGACGGAGTAGGTAATATTTAAGGTGGCATAGATACTAGCAATTTGATATGTCCACATGCTAGTCAGTATTGTGTGCCATTTTGAACAGTGTTGACAGTTGTCAGTAGAATGCATTACTACATATCATTTTCATTGTCTGTTCATCGGGTACATCAGGATCGACAGTGCAACCATTGTAAACAGATAAGTAAATGGTATCTTTGGTTTCCTTCCATTTAACTACTTGTACTAATAAATATACAAGGATTTACACAGAAATGAGTAGTGAAGCATACTGTTTTGTAAAAATACTTGTCATTTGTTCACAGGAACATCATGACAGACTGGTACCGTATGTCTGCTACTCATGCTGATGACAGTGGTATACAGCTGCTAAGTGTACTGGCACCCTCCCCCCTTTCTTCATAGCAGGTTGATGACTCCACAGTAGGTGAGGCTGATTAACAGGTAGTGCACCAAAGGCACATGCTATTACCAGAAAGGGTTGAATTCCTCCTGTCTCTCAAATGCACATATGGACCCTATGGAAGAGGAGCAGACATTATCTGAGGTTAATACCCTCTGTGCAGTCTGTCCACAGGGATGCTAGACAAAGATATGTATCACGATTGGCTCCCAAGGCTATCAAGGCGTTAGCTGCACAACAACAAATGCATTGGGACATTGGTCAGGCATAAGTTACTGCCACTGAGAATGGGTATAAATAATTAAGGTGTTACAAGGAATAGGTGAGAAATTACATGGGAACTGTGGAGGCAAGAGACAGTGCTGTGATTTTCCTACTGCTGCTTACACAGTATCCTAGCCAGCCTCTGCCTGCACACTTATGAGGACTTTGTCAGTCACGTGTGTGTCTGGGTTAGGTCAGGGGGTGTATATCACCTCGTTGAACTTACTATTTATTAAATACCTCTTCATCGAACTTACTTTGTCGAAACCTCTGTTTGCCAAATGATCATTTTAGTGAATATTTTCATAGGAAAAAGAACCAGTAGTCCAACTACCAATCATCACAAAAAACACAAAATTTAAAACCCACTCAGGTGGGGGGCTTCACCCTCCCCCAAATAAATATACCAACTCTGAGATCACACTGCAGTGGGGAAAAGGGCAAATTCAAATCATGGCCCACTGCATTTTTTCCCTAGGAAAATATTTGCTAAAATGATTGACAAAAAGTTTTGACAAAGTAAGTTCGAAGAGGTATTCAGTAAATAGTAAGTTTGATGTGATATAGACCCGAGGTCAGAAGGCCATGTAGGCTGTGCACCAGTGGTGACACTGGCAGTTCCAGCATTCATGGATGTGAATTCATCCAAGAGTCAGCAAACTGGACGTCATTGGACTTCAGTATCATGTGGAAGGACCAGAGAGTTAAAGTGATGGTTTTGCAGCACTGGCCAGTAACATTCATGGGCTTCTCCAGCATCAACTAGGTCACACCATCCTAGCAACTTGGTATCGCACTCTCATGGCAACATTTGTTCCCTCAAACTTTCTCCAGCGCTGTCATTGAGACATTATGACACAGTTCATATGTGACCTGCAAACACATTTTCACAGACTTTGAGTCCAACTTCTTTGACCCTACCTCAGCCAGTGGTAGCAACAGCTGTACAGAGGGCTTTCACAGGCTAAGAAAAAAGAAGACCAAGAATTTATTTATTTTATTTATTTTACATTTGTTGACCGGGCTAGTCCAGCTGGATAATTTCCATTTTCAGTGGAGGCCCGGGGAGAAAAGCTCCACAGATTAAAACAAGGTTATAGAAATTAAACAATTACAATAAATGCCTGTGACACAGACAGTGAGCAACAATGCATACATATTAGTCTAGATCAAGTAATAAAAAACACATAGTGCTATCTACGTATTGAGAAAGGCATTAATTCTTTACAGTACAATTATGTGAGGATGGGGTATTACATATTTTAAAATGTATATACATACTTGTAAAAGACATTGTTTGTACCCTTTTTTTTATGAGAACAGTAGTAACAGTACAGTCATTAAGTCATTTGTGATCACAGAGAAAGATTGCAGTTTTGAAATAAGGAATTATGATAGTAGAATGAAGAAAGTAGATTAGTCTGGATTGGTACAAGAGCAGAGCCAGAAGTTGTTCAGATGTAAAAGAAGTTGTTTTTTAAAAAGATGAAAGGAGCCTAGAGAGTTAATGTGTGAGGAGGTTATTCCATATTCTGCCTAGGGCGTTGGAGAAAAGGCAGTTACCTGCAGAATTTGTAATTCTAGTTGTGTTGACTTGTAGCTTTTCATGAGCGCAGCTGTTTCAAGTTATTATAGGGGTCAAGAGGTTACTAAGAGCAGGTGTCTTTGATGGTTGATATAGAATGTTATGTGTTATTAAGAGTTGTTGATAGATAAGTTTGTTAGGAAGTTCCAACCAGTGTAAGTGTTTTAAGTTTATACAGTGGTGAGTTCTATACTGGGATGCTGTGGCAAAACGAGCTATATTGTGGTAGGATGTAGTCAGTTTCCTAAGGTTGCTTTTAGAGAGGTTAGTGTAAATAGAGGAAGCATACAGTAGGGTAGAGATAAGATGTGATTGTGCTAAGGTGGTCCTTGCTACTGGTGTAAGGAAGGGTTTAATTCTATACAGTGAACCAATATTTTTATTAACTGCTTTTATAGTGTTATTGATGTGATAATCATAGCTAAGATTATTATCAATAGTAACACCAAGTAGTTTGGTAGTAGAGTCGGGGGAGATGAGGGAATTATCACTTGCAGTAATAGTGAAGTTTAGTTGAGAAGATTTGTGGGTAGGTGAGAATAGTAATAGTTTTGTTTTCTTGGGGTTGAGGAGAAGACATCTTTTTGAGAACCACTGTTCGACGGTAGAAAAGGTAGATTGTGTCAGTGACTGGAGTTCAGATTGAGTGGAAGCTGTGCAAATAATGGTAGAATCATCTGCATATTGTATACAGGTAGTGTTTTGGATAGATGATTGGAGATCATTAATAAAGATCGAGAATAAGAGTGGGCCTAGTATAGATCCTTGAGGTACTCCTAAAGAGATAGGTAGTAGAGCAGATAGAGAATTTTTCCATAGTACTGCTTGTTGTCGGTTTTCAAGATAGGATGAGAACCAGGTTAAGGAAGAGAAATCCAAGGCAAGGGATTTTAATATGTGTAGAAGAAGTGTATGGTTGACCATGTCGAAGGCTTTTGACAGGTCTAGGAAAAGAGAAGAGGTTAGTTTGTTGTTGTTACGGTTACAGTTGATGGTGTTGGTAAAAGAAAGTAGTGCAGTGGTAGTACTATGTGAAGGTCTAAATCCATGTTGAGTGTTAGCTAGTAGGTTGTTATGAAGGAGATGGTTAAGTAGTTGTTTGTGTATACATTTTTCCATGATTTTAGCTAGTGGAGATAATAGCGCTATAGGGCGAAAGTTAGAAAGGTCAGTGGATTTGCCTCCTTTGTATTTGTTGGTGAAGAAGTACATAGCATAGCTTATGGGTAATACTGCATGCACCAGTTTTTATCTTTGAGGCTTTACATTATTATGAGGTGATTGTCAATGCCCATTGTTGTGGACCAAAGCCTCCTACTTCACTTGCGAGGCTGCCTACCATGCAGATGCCTGTCTGAGGGTGTTTTATGTTGCTGTCAGCTGGTCATCACTGTTAATCCTCATACGTACAAGAACCAGTTAGTGCAATAGAGGGAAATGACCACATGTGATGTGAGTACTTAGGTGGACAACTGTCTGTCTTTCATATGTAGACATCATATCACCACCACAGTTTCTAAATCTTATGTAGTCCAGTTAATTTCCAAGGGAATGCCTTCACGATCCAAAGACATAATCTTACCACTGTACTCTTCCCTTGTCAGTCCTATCACTGAATACAGTGCTCCCTTTGGGAAGTACAAGTCCAAGCACCTCAATCAACTGGAAAGTCTCCCAACTATTTTTAACCAAAAAAATTAATGGCTTTAAATCCTTCAACTATTTTGATAGATTAGCATAGCTCTCCTTATACTCCGTAGCTTACTGGCTGCTCAGGGGAGACCTTTGTCTCGCTTTTTGAGCCATGAAGGACTCAGTCCTATTTGAACTCCCTATTCTTCACAAAAGCAGTGGCTGTACAAATGCCCATAATAGGAACCTAATTTTACACCAACAAATACACAAGACTCTTTAGAGGGATAGATTCCTAACTCAACATATTCACAGCCTATGGAATAAGTTATTACTACAGGTCAGGTGATGTACTTTGTCTGTTTTAAGGCTAATATTGATGATTGGATGAACGTTAGTACATTTACACCAGAGGAGTTATGCACAACCTTGCTTGATTTGGGTGGTGGGCACTATTAAGTGCTTATAAAGGGTAGCAAGAACTTTTATGTGCTTCATTTTACAGGTGTATAAAGCTGGGCCTGCTATGGTCACTGTCATAGCCGGCCTTAGGCATAGGCCAACTAGGCAGCCGCCTAGGGCGCTGCTCTAGCAGGGGTGCTTTTCCAATATTTATTTGGTGTAGGTAGACCAGGATAGGGGCACCAAGTGGTGTGGTGGGGGGCGCCGTGGAGCCCTTTTGCCTAGGGCACCAGTTGACCTAAGGCCGCTCCTGGTCACTGTGATCACTTGCTGCGTAATGGTACTTTTTTTTCTTCTGGTTTCAAATAGTGCTGATTGTGGTAGTGGCACACAGTACCAACACAGTATTGTATTGTGCAGAATGCAGCAAGCAGAAAACATTTTGTATGCATTAGCAGGGTCTTACTGAAGAGCCCCTGCTGATTCATCCAAACAACACAAATGGACTTTAGGTAGGCCAAACAGTCACTCAGCAACTGTATTATTCCTTTTGTTTTTCCTAGAGGTTTCAGATGGTGCTTATTGTGATAGTAGCACACCACACTGACACAGAATGATATTGTGCAGAATGTAGCAAGTAGAAAACATTCTTTGTGCATTAGCAGTGTCATACTGAACAGCCCCTGGAGATTCATCCGGACAACACTTTAAGTAGTATGAACACTTGCTTAGTGACTGTCAGTGAGTGGGACATGGTAGAGTTGTAGTACTTCTCTACAACTTCCTGTGGATTATGGATTGGTGTCATTAGCCAAGTTTTGAGTGGGTCACCTACATCACCTGAAAAACATAACTGAGTAGGGACAAATGGAGACTGGATGTTTAATCATTATATATTTCTCAGTGCATATGGAAAGTATTCTGGCGGTATTGGATGATTTATGGTGCACTTACTAACAAGGTGTTCAAGCAGTATCATACCATACAGGAATGAGTGGGTCACCTACATCACCTGAAAAAACATAACTGAGAAGGGACAAATGAAGACTGGATGTTTAATCATATTTCTCAGTGCATATGGAAAGTATTCTGGCGGTATTGGATGATTTAAGGTGCACTTACTAACAAGGTGTTCAAGCAGTATCATACCATACAGGAATTGATGGTACAGAGAACTTCTACACCATATTTAGGAATCATGGTTGTATGGTTGTCCCAGGATGCTGGAGTAATACTTTGGTGATGGGGCCCCATGCATCACATGCTATCAGGCAGTTGATTGAATGGAAACACTTCCTTTTACAGTACCTCTTCTTTGAGTCCAGTTGGGTCTCCAATAGCCACATGGATGTAATTTTGTCACACTAAGCACCTCAGGAAAGTGTGCTATAGTGTAGAAAGCATGCATGGCAGTATGTCAATCCTTTTTTAACTTTGAGAAATAATCTGCATGGGCTAAATTGACATCGAGAAACTGCTGTAATATCCTTGATGCCAAAACCTGAGGGAGACCCAACATGTCTCCAGTTTCTCTGAAAAGTTCCTATGGCAAGTATTGCGAGGGCTGTACATATCATGTTATCCACAGGAATAGGAAGGACAAGCATTCCCCCCTCAGTTCCAGTTTATGGGCCATACAAGTTCACAAAAGCCCTCGGTGTTTAAGTTCATCCTGAAAATTGTAATGTGTTAACCATTGCCTGTAACACTTCCTTCTTGAGCACTGAATGCTGCTGTATGCACCAGGTTGGTGTACTATGGAAGCAAGCATCTTGGAACACAAAACAATGAAAGTCACAGGTCGATAAAGCATCTTTGATGACTGATGAAAATATTAGAAATGGCAGTGCTTGCTGTTTTATATATCATGTGCCCAACTTGAACTTGCATGCAGCAGTATGTGACTGTGAATTGCACAAGATGAGAAAGGTGCTTTTTTACCATACCATCGGTGCAACATTTGCACACATCTCATTTAGCTGTCAGTATGCACTCATTTGCGTACAACTTTCTCTGTGATGATGTTCATCGTGCATACAGCTGCAGTCATAACAGATGGGTTCTCCTGCCGTCAGGCGGGTCCTCGGTCGGCTGAATTCCAAAGTCTAGGTCCGGCGTCGGTTGTCGTCGCTTCTTCCCTGACGACAGTGCGACAGGGGTATAAAAGAACCAGCCAACGCCATTTTCTTCAGTCTTTCTTGCCGCGTGGTGCCCGAAGCAGAAGCAGTTCGCAAGTGCCGGTCGGCCAGCTCCTGAAATTACGAAAATTTTGCAACCGAAGTCTTCTTGAAAGCTAAGTACCCTGTTGGGGAAACTTTTCTTGCCTCAGACCGATGTCAGACAAAGTTAATAATTGTATTTCATGTGGGAAGCAAATACCGCATAAGGATTTCCATTCCCTCTGTATTCCTTGTTTAGGCCCAGACCACGACGTCTCGGTCTGTCACTTTTGTGCTACATTCAACAAGCGCACCATTAAGCGTCGGGCGGAGTTCACCCAGCATTATTTTGGCAAAACATTTAACTATATTATGTCGTCGGATACTCCAACTCCAGTTTTGTCTAAAAGGTGCAAAGATAAGGACCGACACACGAGGTCCGCGGCCTCTACCGACACCACGCCAAAGCCGACTACACATGGTCCGGTCCTCAGCAAGGCGCCTACGCAGCCCCTGACTACCGACGACACTTCATTGGCGGTGTCTCCTGTGCCCGAGGTCGCAGGCTCCTCGGCCCACACCCCGACTACAGATACCGAAGCCACTCTTGGAGGTGAATCTCAAACTGTGGACAGGTCTACCTCCTCTCAAGGTGTCTTCAGACCTTCCTCTTCTTTTTCCATCAAGGCTTTCACTAAGTCTAAAGCAGCCATGCATTCTAAGAGGCAAGCTACACAGGGCCCATCTCCAGGCCCCATGCCTAAAAAACAAATGCTTAAAATGGCTGAGGATTTAATTACTCTTATCAGGGGTTCTCAACCCCCCCCCCGGACAAAAGGCCCCGAGTGGAGGAAGAATCCCCCTCCTCTGATCAGGGCTCCATTATATCAGAGCACTCTGATGAACAGGAACATTCTTACTCCCCTTTTGAAGACTCCGATGCAGAGGAGTCCATTCCATCTGTATTCCCCCCAGAGGATTACTCATTTGGGGAAACTTTGCATACCTTAAGGGAACACTTCCACTGGGAAGGCCAAGATTATTCAGATTCCAATAAAAGGCTTAGGGAATTTCTCTTGCTACCTCAGCACAGGCCTCTGGCTATACCTCCTGTCTTACTAGATGATGTGTACTCGGAGGCCTGCCTTAACCCGGATTCTCTACCTCCAGCCCCAGTCAAGCCTGACAGGTACTACAGGGTCCCTGACTCACACCAATTTCTGTACAAAAGCCATGCTGCTGACCCAGAAACCATCTCACAGGGCCCCAAAGGAATTAAGGCCTCCACTGCTAAAAATCCATTACCTTCCGAGAGAGATTCCAGATCCTTAGAAAGGTGGGGAAAAAAGGTATATACCTCGGCCACCTTAACCATGAGGGCATTAAACTGTCAGTTCCATATGCTAAAGTACCAACAGTTTTTGTTATCACAATTGAGAAGTAAAATGTCACAACCTGAACAACCAGACTTGAAGGAGTTGCAGGATTTGATGCACAGTGCAGAACAAGTGGGTAAACATACCTTACAATGTGGTTTTGATGCTCTAGAGGCCTCATGTAGAGCTGCGGTTACAGGATCAGTCATACGTAGACATGCCTGGCTCAAGGAACAAACCTTACCAGATCATGTCAAAGCTAAATTACTAGATGCCCCTCTACAAAAGGATGTATTATTTGGTGCTAATGCTGAGGAGGTATTAAGGAAAATGGAGGAAAAGGCTAAATCAACGCAAACAGTGAATTATTTTCTACAGGTACAACCCCCACGTTTCAGTAGAAATTGGCCTTCCAAAAATTGGTCCTTTCCAGCCAAGGACAGACCCCAAAGAGGTAGATACAGGCGCCCGAGGGGCAGAGGGCAATCCCAAGGATCGTTTAGAGGCAGACAATGGCAAGCTAATACACAAAGAGGTGGTGAGGATAACTCGCAACCATTCAGAAAGCAAGCCCAATGACTTTCCCCTTTGCATGCCAAGCAAGACTCAAATGGCAGCACCCTTAGGCGGAAAACTGGCATTATTTTCAAAAAATTGGCATATTGTCACAAAAGACAAATGGATCCTGGACATTATAAACAGAGGCTACAGATTCCATTTTCACACCCTTCCAAAAATGAGAGGCATGCCAAACCTGCCACACAATCAAAGGGCAGAGGCACAAAGACAAATTTCAAATCTCTTAGACATGAAAGCTATTCAAGAGGTACCTACGCACGAACAAGGTCAAGGTTTTTATTCCAGACTATTCCTGGTACCAAGGAAGGGAAAAGATTGGAGACCTATTTTGGACTTATCCATCCTAAAAACCTTTCTACTCGTACCAAAATTCAAGATGCTCACTCTTCAGCAGCTTCTTCCCATGCTGGGTAAGGAGTCTTGGCTGGTAACATTGGACCTCAAGGAGGCATACCTGCATGTCCCAATCAGACAAAATTGCAGAAGATACCTCAGATTTCTTGCAAGTTCAACCCATTATCAATTCTCTGCTTTGCCCTTTGGCTTATCTACTGCGCCCAGAGTATTCATGAAATGCCTGGCATCAGTAATTGCCTACTGCAGACTTCAAGGGATACAAATATACCCCTATTTGGATGACTGCCTGATCCAAGCGGACAGCAAGCACATTCTTCTGAAACATCTGGCTTATGTAATAATGTTGAATTCTCTGGGATACACAGTCAACAAAAAGAAATCAAGGCTAATACCCTCTCGGAAAATAATTTTCCTGGGTGCCAACTTGGACACAAACACCCAGATGGCCTACCTCATGCCAGAGAAGCAGGGGCAACTAACTCAATACTTCAGAACACTAGCAAATTGCACCAGGCTGACTACAAAGAAAATCCTGCAGGCTCTGGGATTCATGGCATCTTGCATCTTACTAATCCCATGTGCAAAGCTGCATATGAGGAAACTTCAATGGTACCTGAAAAACCTATGGTCTCAACACAGCCACAGTTTGGAAACAATAATACCACTAATTCCATGTCTTCAAAAGGAATTTCTGTGGTGGGTCAAGCATGCCAAACAAACACAGGTCTCCCATTCAACAAGCCTCAAGCAAATCAAGTCATCACAACAGACGCCTCGGACTAAGCCTGGGGGGCGCACATGACAGATCGGTGCATTCAGGGCAAATGGTCCCAAAAAGAAAAGCACCTTCACATCAATCAAAAGGAGATGCTAGCAGTAATAAATGCTGTTATAGCTTTCAAAGACCTTCTGCAACCAGGTCAACTATTGATAAGAACGGACAACACCACAGTAATGTGGTACATAAACAAACAGGGAGGAACCCATTCTTACACCCTATGCAGACTGGTCATGTCACTTTGGAACATGGCCCTGGACTTACAAATCGAACTACAAGCACAGTACTTGCCAGGCAAGGAAAACACGCTGGCAGACAACCTAAGCAGAAATATGACAGATCCACACGAATGGAAGTTGCATCCTCATGTTTTTACAGAGATAATTCAAGCATGGGGAAGTCCAGACATAGATCTCTTTGCCTCCCACAAAAATCACCAATTGACAAAATTCTGCTCAAGGATTTTTCATCCAAAGGCCTGGAGAGTGGACGCTCTCTCTTTCAGTTGGACATCAATGACAGTTTATGCCTTCCCACCTCTTCCTCTGCTGCCCAAAGTTCTATTAAAAACCAGAGCAGACAGACCAAAGATGATTCTCATTGCTCCAGACTGGCCAAGACAACACTGGCACCCACTCCTGAGCAGCCTGATGCATTCCCCACCATGGACCCTGCCTCTAATGCCTCTTCTTCTGACTCAGCACAGCTTCAAAACTCTTCACAGTCAGCTAAAAACACTCAATCTAGCCGCATGGAAGATTCCTTAGCATCACAACAGACCCTACTCTCCAAGGAGGTGCAGGATGTCATTTTGGTGGCCAGAAGGTCGTCTACTAGAAAAGCTTACTCAGCAAAATGGAAACGGTTTTGTGTCTGGAATGAGAAAAAGGGACAGGATCCTGGAAAACTGAACTTACCTCAAATATTACAGTATCTAGCTGAGCTGCTAAGCAGAGGACTTTCATTCTCCTCCATCAAAATCCATGCCTCAGCCATTTCTGCAAAATACAACACTGATCCACCCTTATTCTCTCACCCTCTCTTAAGAAAGTTCCTCAGAGGGGCTAAGAATCTAAAACCCCCAAGGAAACAACCAATACCTGCTTGGGATCTCAATTTCATTCTAGAAAAACTGACCTTGCCTCCTTTTGAGCCAGCTGCCTCATCAGATTTGCAATATTTGTCCTGGAAAATTTCCTTCTGGCTATTACCTCAGCTCGTAGGGTATCGGAACTACAAGCTCTCATGGCTGTGCAGCCTTTTATCATCTTCCATCAGGACAGAGTTTCCTTATGAACCAACCCGTCCTTTATTCCAAAAGTGGTATCCAGGGTAGCTTTGAATCAGGCTATACACTTACCTACCTTTTTATCCTAATCCTCAAAACAAAAGGGAGAGATTACTACATTCCTTGGACATCCACAGACAACTGCGTTATTATTTGGACAGAACAAAGCCTTTCAGAAAATCAGAACAGCTCTTTGTGTCCTATGCTATAGGAGCTCAAGGAAAGCCAATGTCCAAACAGACAATCTCAAAATGGATAGCCCACTGCATACGTTTTTGCTATTCTTTTCATGGCAAAACTGTACCTACAGGCATCAGATCTCACTCCACAAGGGCCACGGCTACCTCTGCAGCTTTTCTCAGAGGAGTTCCTACCAAAGATATTTTGGAAGCAGCCACTTGGAGTTCTGTGCATACCTTCTCCAAGCACTACCACCTTCCACTATACTTCACATCTAGAGCGGGCTTTGCCACTGCAGTCTTGCAGGGCATTCTGGCTCCTCCTAGTTCCACCTAGTGCCTATCACCCCTTTCTTAGCTTTGGGATTCTACCCATCTGTTATGACTGCAGCTGTATGCACGATGAACATAGTACAGTATTGTACCTACCATAAATGTAGATGTTCGAGTGCTAATACAGTTGCAGTCCAGGTTTCCCTCCCTCCTTCCCCTCTTGGGACAGGCCTATTGGCTAACATCTCCTCATGCAACCTGATTGGAGTATTCATTCTTGATGTATTTGCTTGCACTACTGTATTTTGATTATATGGCATTGCTTTATTACACAAATTTATGTATTGCCTTCCTTCTGGGGGCACCTGACATCTGGGGCAAGAAAAACTGAAGAAAATGGCGTCGGCTGGTTCTTTTATACCCCTGTCGCACTGACGTCAGGGAAGAAGCGACGACAACCGATGCCGGACCTAGACTTTGGAATTCGGCCGACCGAGGACCTGCCTGACGGCAGGAGAACCCATCTGTTATGACTGCAGCTGTATTAGCACTCGAACATCTACATTTATGGTAGGTACAAAACTGTACTTTTGGAGGCTTGCGCATAATTGTGCAGCAGTACTCTGTGAATCTCACTTCCTTTGTGCATCTGCTGCTTACATGCAAAACTAACTTTATTTACTAACCTGTATTTTTAAAATAGTCACTTGTAATTTTTATTTAAATATTGTCAAAGTACTTCCCTTGTTAATTTTTGCCAAGTGTATTTCTGACTGTTGCAGTGCTCTAAGTGACTTGTGGGAAGAAGGGAAGCAACTGCAGAGGGTTTAAAGACAGGTCCACTTATCAAATAAACTAAAATAATCTTTCTTGAAGTTTCTGTCATGTACCATCCACCTGTCCTCCTCTTTTATATGGCTTTTGGTGTACAGTATGCATTATTTTTGTTACTCATCTTCGTCACCTCTTTTTTTATCATATTCAAGAACGGGTTGTTTCCTGAACTGCACACAGTGTTATAATTGTGGTCTCACCAACCTGTAAAAACAGGTAGCAATTTATTCCTTTCCCCCATTGGTAACGCTTCTTCTATTCTTACGCATCACAGTGTTGTAACTCTTTAATGCCACTTTCTTGTATTGACTGCATGCCTTTGTCATCTGTTGTTTATTCCTTGTCCTTTTCCATTTAGTTTTTGCTGTTGCTCCCTGCCATTTTTATATTTTTTCCTAGATTAACATTTTCCAGATGGACTATTTGCCATTGATTTGTAAGCTGCCATTGTTTTGACTATTACTTAAGAGTTTGCCGGATACCCTTTTATCTTTAGTACACCTTCTTGTGTATTCTTAGTTTCCTAACATTCTGAAGTGCCAAAAGTACCATTTCCAAAACTGATCACTGTGGTACACAGTGGGCAGTCTTTTTTTCATCTGAGTGACCTTCACAGTGTTACCCTCCCTTTCTGGTATTTACCAGTTGCTTTACCAGTGCAACCGCTTCAGGTCTGTGAATTTGTTCACTTTCATTTTGTGTGAGATCATGTATATCCCTTAGCACGGTTTTAAGTAGGTCACATCCCCGACTCTTTTTCTGTAAACAAATGTAAATAAATAAATAAATAACTGGTTAACTTCTATGGTCACCCAGTCAAAGTAGCATATTAAGTTTGCTTGGCATGACCTTCCTAACATGAACTTGGAGTTCATACTGGCTTGGTTTATGTCCCACTAGCTTTTGAAGATTCTGAAATTACTTCCTCTGTCAGTGATTCTGTGACTTTTTTTTCCATGCTCCTGAGATCAAAGAGCCTGACAGGCTGGTAGTTTACTCCTTGAAAATTTTTCTTTGTCTTCATTCGCCATGCTCTTATACTGTAACTTAATAACTGGCCAGTCACTGGTACCAGTTTTTCTGTGTTCTTCAGCTTTCATTTTTGGAACTTTACCTAGAGAATAAGTTTGAGGTAAAGGGAACTGGCTAGGATTTTTAAATAAGTTTTTGCCCCACAACTTCTGCTGTCTGGCATCTCCCATGTTGAGATGTTGTTCACCCATATGCGCTTTCTTGTTTTATAACCAGGGGAAGGCAAGATACACTGAAAAGTTACTGTCACATAGGCAGTCCTTTAATGCCCTACTATCCACATCTGGTTTGGGACTTGCACTGCATTTCCTAACAACTACATCCACATACTTTGCCTCATCTTGAACAGGTTGTGGAATTTTCCTTCCCATGCCTTATTCTAGTTATGGCACGTATCTGCTTACCACTTGTGGGAGAAGTGCTAACAGCACACAACAGAGATGCTTGTATTGGAACACTACCCCTTGAGTAAGGAGATTGACCTTGATCTGCTTAACCTTTCCTTTTTGCCATTCTTTCTCCATCTGGCCTACTAAGTGTTCCCAGGTTATTGGTGTGAAGATGGGAGCCTTCCTTCTGTGCTACTTGGGTGACGTACTGCTACTTGACAGTAGCTGTTAAATTATTGCTTTTGATAATACTTGGCAGTTAGTACTTATTTTGGCAGCTCTGCCTTTTTACCCTCCATCCATTGTTTTCAGCTTTGCAGTTCCTGTCTTTGACTTTCTCTTTTGTATATCCTGCCATGAATTCACTATATTTCTGTCATTTGTGACTTTGCTTTTCTAACAAGTTTTTCAGAGTTGTTCTGCTTTCATTTAGCATTTTCTTCTTTTACTTTTTACAGTTTAATTGTACTTCATGTATTATACACTTTGTCTTGATGCATCCCATTTTTGAATTACTGTTATCTTCCTTCTTTTGGTTTGTTTGTTTATTGCATAGAGATGCTTGGAGTTGAATTGATTGCTTTGAAGCATCCGTGTTATTCGTGTGTGCCACAGACATTCTTGTTTGCTGTTGTTTTTGTGAGACTCATTCTATTATATTTGTCAAAGTCTGTTCCAAAAAGATTGGTTGGACTATTGACTGTGAACATTTTCTGGTGGCTGGCTTGTTTCCAGAATGGCTGTGAATACTCATTCTTCTGGTCCAGGACTACATTTTTCTGTGTAGGTTCTATCCCACCAAACTCTTGCATTGGCTGCCCGAGGCCCACCTCTTTAAGGCATCAGGAAAGGTCCTTTTGCTGGAATTGACTTTAGTCACTGTGCTGCAGTTAATGTCAGGTATATTGAACTCCTCCATTTGTTGTTTTCCTCACCATAAGGAGGGGTACTGTGCACAGCTTTTAACAGACTGTTTGTAGTTCCCAAAAAGACCTCCTACTTATTTGTTTTGATCCTTTTCCTCAAGTATAGGTCTCAGTTGCTTAATTTATCTATTTGTACCTTCCATCGACTTCTATATTTTCATTCTGGTCATAACTTCTCTGTGTACCATTTTTCTCTTATGCCTACAGAATGGAGATCCCTTTCTTCCATCTCTGTTCAAGCACTTTTTGTTTTTTATCTGGAGGCAGTTGTGTTCATTTTTTTTTTTTGGCAGTGCTTTACTATAGCTACACCTGGCTCAGACTGCATACCTTAAGAAGTTCAGGTAAGATGTCAGCAGTGACATCTGTTCTGCCACACCCACATTTAAAAAAATAAATTATTTTAGTATGTGAAAGTCAAAAGTGACTTCAAAATGTAGTGTTGCAGTTTGAATCTTTCACAGAACTACTGCATTTCTAACAAATACACTGATGTTGATGGTTCAGTTGTTTTGTGAAGAACAAAAGCTTCCTTTATGCATGCTTGGGTACTTGAAGTATGTTATGTAGTGCCTGTCATTTGTTCCAGTAGTAAGGGGAAGTGTAGCCTCCATAACTCCCACCCAATTCTTTAAACTGGCAAGACGATTATTAAAGGAAGCTGTTATCCTTCTTAACCCTCCCATTCACCCTTTCAAATATCAATAGGAGTGGGGGTGGTTAATGGAAAACACAGAGACTGCCAGACTAACTTATTCAAGTAACCAAGTGCATTTAATTATTCTTAGAGAAAGCAACCACTGCATTTTGCCTGTTCTGATCGTTTTGCCGTTGTAATTCTGTGCAAACCACTACTCTAAGAACACACATGAGGGGTATTGCAAAATAGTTACCATTTTCTTTCATTTTTCTGTTGTCTTGCCCCTTTTTCCCCCGTTTACATATTTTATAATCTGATGATGTAAATTTTTATTCATTCCTCAAGAACTGGGTTTGAATCTGACTCTGCCATTATTTTCAGCTCGTAGCAACTAACAAACTCTCAAGCTTCTCCCTTACTCATAATGCTCCAACATACCTTGGGTCTCATTTGCTACTTTTGCATTCGAACGTGGTTGCTGTGAGCTCTCAGGCTGAGTGTAGTCATTTCGGAGACAAGTCCAATTTTATTTTATTTTATTTTACATTTTTGACTGGGCTAGTCTAACTGGATATATGTCCATTTTCAGTAGAGGCCCGGAGAGATAAGCTCCGAATGAAAACAATAACAAAACCATATATACAAATTTAAGGTAAACATTTATTGTTATTGTATTTACTCTTTTTATATATCTTTATATTTTGTCATATATTATTTATTTTATTATAGTTTTCTACGTTACCTCCCTTTCCTATACTTCTGTGTATTTCTTATTACCATTATTAGTAACGGACACTCTAAATTGGCCCTATGCATGAGTGTGTGCATGTGTGTGCCTTCTGTAGAAGGTTGGGCGCCGAGTTGGCAACTCGACACTGTAAAACTCCACTGCCAATCATGAGCGGACGGGTGATCTGCTGTGCCGACCCCTAACCGGGAAAAGCTGAAAGACGAAGAAGTAAACTTTTTTTCTTTTCCTTTTATACTTGTGTATATTCTTGGTACCATTGTTGGTATCCCTTTCTCTCTACGTGTGTGTGTGTGTGTGTGTGTGTGTGTGTGTGTGTGTGTGTGTGTGTGTGTGTGTGTGTCTATATATATATATATATGGGTCTATGTTAAAACATCGAAAGTGCAGTTCATTGAACTGCACTTTCACGAACCCACTTTAGCGAAAGTGCATAACATCGAACATACACTTTCGCTAAAGTAAACACAATTAAAAAATACACACAAAACAAAATGTAAACACTACTATGCAGGAGGCAAGCCCCCCTGCACCTCCCACACACCCCCTACTTTAATATTCTAACTCCGAGATCGCACTACAGTGGGGAAAAGGGAATATTCCCTTATCTCCACTGTACCACGATCTCCACAAAAGATTTGTTAGTTGTACATCAACAGAATATGTTGATGTACAACTAACAAAACATGCAAAATGCATGTTTTTTCGTTTTTTACTTTGTTTTAGAGAAAGTGCATATTCAGTGTTGTGCACTTTCGCTAAAGCCAGTTCGTCAAAGTGCAGTTCGATTAACTGTACTTTTGACACTCTGACAAGGACCCATATATATATGTGTGTGTGTGTGTGTGTGTGTGTGTGTGTGTGTGTGTGTGTGTGTATATATATATATATATAGTTTACTATCAAAATTTTGAAACGTACTCCGTCGACTGTACTATTGTCGAACACGGAAGTTCGAAAACGGTAATATTGATGTAAAAAAAAATCTAGGAACGGGTTTTAACATGGGTCGATGTAGGTGTTCAGTGTTATTCCGAACTACAAACATCTCCCCTACCTTGACCCATGTTAAAACCCGTTCCTAGATTGTTTTTTTTACATCGATATTACCGTTTTCGAACTTCCATGTTCGACAGTAGTACAGTCGACGGAGTACGTTTCGAAATTTTGATAGTAAACCTATATATATATATATATATATATATATATATATATATATACACACACACACACATACATACTAAAATGCTAAAAACCTCTGCCTGACTACACTCTGTTTCTGTCGGTCCCACGGGCATCCCTCAATAGTGTGCAAACTTCCCTTAAACACATTCAAAGGTCCAGCATAAAAAAAAAAAAAAAAAAAAAAACCTGAAGCAACTGCCTGCATACAAAAACTCGGAGAGTGGAACCCCGTACAAACCAGTAAAAGCCACTGCAAGTTGTACTTTTATCAACAGACTGTGAGCAGTGTAGGTCTATTATAATCTCTCTGATACTCCTACTGATTCTTCTGCTGTGCACACTACTGGACCACCCCCTTTTTCTCCCATTTACTTTAACAAATATATACATTTTTCTGAAGCTTTGCATTTATTTTATATTCTTATATATCTTGTATATCACATTTCTTTTATACTCTTATATTTTATTCTCCCATTTATTGTAACAAATATATACAGTTTCCCAAAGCTTTACATTTATTTTATATTCTGCTTCTCTGATGCTCTACTAAATCTGCTTTTGAATTCACACAGATAAACAGTCACCTTTTAGGTACTGACCTTGGGTAGCTGGTGGTTTGTTTTTCTCTTCTCACAGCTTTCTCCAAGTCCTGGTTCATAGCCTCCCCCTTTTCTTGTTCTCCTAACATAATTTTAGTGCAAGTTTCCTATCCCTGTCTAGCCTGTTATCTCACTGCTTTCTCCAAGCCCTGGCTCTTAGCCCCCCCCCTCTCTCTGTCTTCTAACATAATCTTATTGTTGGCTTCCAAGCCCTGTTAATCATGTCTATTCCCTCCCTCCTCCTCTTGAGAGTTTACTTATTCTTCCCCTGAGCTGTGGCACCATCTTTAAATACTGAAAACCTCTGTCTGACTACACTCTGTTTCTGTCTGTCCCCTGGGCATCCCTCAGTAGTGTGCACATCTGTAAGTACCATTTGTGATGTAGAAGATTCAACGGAATCTGTTTCTGTTTAATTTATTTTAAGAGGCTGTGCACTGGTGTGTTAAAACTTCTGCTATGCAACTTGCTTAAGTGTATAACCCCACCTGTACAATTTATGTGCTGTCTCGGTCATTTCCTAATTAGAGTGCAGTTGTAGGTTTGCTTACTTTAAGTTAGTAATCACCTTTTACTGATATATACTTGCTGCATTTCACTGTTTACAATTTGGAAATGCACTGTTTCAGCTTGACTTAGTCTGATTTTATTAAACAGCTTATTAGAACACATTGCTCTCACTGCTTTTAAATTGTGTACAACTTCACCTGTAAAATACCCATACTGTCTTGGTAATTTTCTATTTAGTGTGCAGTTGTAGGTTTAATTACTTTAAGGAAGTAATGACCTTTTACTGTTAAACTTGCTGCATTTTACTGTTTACAATTTGTTTCAAGTTTACTTAGTCTGATTTTGTTAAAAAGCTTACTAGAATACATTGCTGTTACTGCTTTTAAATTGGTACTGAGTGCTCTCATCGGTATTCAGCTGCTGTGCTGTTTCAACCTGTGTTAGTTAGATTTTACTACCTGGCTTATTTTGAGTGCCTATACTGTTACTGTATCATGTGGAAACTGAGGGATTTTACTGTAATTTTATGTTCTGCCACCATGTTGTTCTGTTCGGTTGGCATGCATTACTAAGCACACCTCCAAAAGAGCTAGCAAGTACGACTGGTGCACGGCATGCCCAAAATGATAAACCAAATAAAAAAGCCAGCACTTAAGAGGCAAATAAATATTTTATTCCTTCCCTTTCTTCAGACCGGTTTCAGCATCAAACCTTCTTCAGTGATGTCATCACTGCTGGCTTTTTTATTTGGTTATGCATTACTAAGTAGCAATAAATTACTCTGCATTCTGTGAAAATAAGGTGGCAATAGACTGAATTTCATATTAGTGAACAGGGTGACTTTCTTATTAATTATCACTGCTTGTTCCTTAACTAATTTATTTGATTAAGTACTGCTTAGCTGAACTACTTAAATTGTGGTATTTCCTTGCCTGTCTCTTATTTCCACTTATTTACTTCACCTACCCCCTTTTCTGGCTTCATATTAACACAGAAAAGGGGGTAGGTGAAGTAAATAGGGGGAAATAAGAGAGAGGCAAGTAAATACCACAATGTAATCCTTACAGTCCCTTAAACACATTCAAAGGTACAAAAAAAAAAACCTGAAGCAACTGCCTGCACACAAGAACTCGGAGAGCGGAACCCTGCACAAACCAGTAAAAGCCACTTTTATCAACCGACTGTGAACAGTGTAGGTCTAATATAATATTTTCTCTGTGAAACTCCTACTGATTCTTCTGCTGTGTACACTACTGGAGCCTCCCCTTTTTTCTCCCATTTACTGTAACAAATATATACATTTTTCCATTATAATAGTTTTATTAAAATAAACAACCACAAGTCCTCGTGTATCACTGCCCTCTATATTCCCCCTGGTGATAATATCAAAACTCTTGAAAACATCTTGTCCTGGTTCTCCTCCAATGTAAAAGTGAAACCTATACACTTGGTGATACCAACATCAACTGGAATACTATTAACTCTGAAGCCCCATTCCACACAATCAACCTGTACAACTTCTCCCAACTAATACAATCTCCAACCAGACCAAATAAATTTGGTACCGCTGGTACCCTCATTGACTGGATCCTAACAGTTCACCCAAACCTTATCACCAAAGCTGGAACATTATCTGATCCTTTCAGCGATCACCTACTAGCCTTCGCTGACAGTCTCCCATCTCCACTGCATAAACAACACCACAACATCCAAACCCGCAACCTCTCCTCTTTCAACCCTCTAACTTTTTCCGAATGCTTAAAGCATACTGACAGACCTCCTCCAAAAACCCTTCCTCTAGATGATGCCGTTTCCTACTTTAACCACTCATTGCTAACCCTTCTCAATCAGCAAGCCTCCCCTCGAACCAAACGCATCAAAACCAATCCCTGCCCATAGTTATCAAAAGATACTAAACTAGCCTTGCACCAAAGGGACAAAAAATAGAAACGGTAGCAAAAACATAAAAACCTTAACACCCTCATAGAGTATAAGCAACTACAAAACTCTGCAAAAAAACTAATAATTAAAGACCGCAAAGCCCACTACTCCAAACTCCAGTCCTTGCACTCAACAAATCCCAGAAAAGTCTGGGACTCCATCTCATCCATGCTGCATCCTAGCAACAAAGAAAACCCCTGCCCAGACCCCAGCCTCTCCAACCTTGAAACAGCCAGCCAGTTCAACTTATTCTTCATAGACTGCATAGCTAAACTATCAACCTCTTTCCCACCTCCCTCCTGCCCCAACCACCACCCCAATCATCAGCCTTACTCCACATCCTTCTGCCTCAAGCCCATCCTCACAAGCACTATAAAAAGACTTTTCCTCGAACTCAAACCCTGTCGCAATGCACCCAACAATCTTCCACCCACCTTCCTCAAGCAATCTGCATACAGCATTGCCTATCCCATCTCTATTCTTATAAATAGATCCATACAAGAATCATACGTCCCTTCTATCTTGCGCCATGCTTACATCATCCCCCTTCACAAAGGTGTCAGAAGTACTGATACCACCAACTCCAGGCCTATTGCCATCCTTTCCCCTCTTTCTAAAATACTAGAGAAAACAATAAAAGCACAACTCATGGCACACTTAACACTAAACAATCTCCTCTCCTCTACCCAACATGGCTTCCGCCCTGGCTACAGCACCATGACTACCCTTCTTTCCTTTCTTGAAACCATAAACCTCAAACGCGACTCAGGCAAGTTCATATCCACACTATTCCTAGATCTGTCAAAGGCCTTTGACACCATCTCACACACCCAACTTGTATCCCAACTCTCCACCCTGTACCACCACCATTGCCTGTTTTTCCAGCTACTTGTCCAACCGCCAACAAGCTGTCCAGTGGAAAACATCAACCTCCCCCCTTCCTTCCCACACCCACAGGTGTCCCACAAGGTTCTGTTCTTGGCCCTCTTCTCTTCAACCTATTCATTAACAACTTTCACCAATCCATCCCAGACTCATCTATCATCCAGTATGCAGATGACTCAGCAATCATCTGCTCAGTCTTCTCCCCCTGGATGCAGTCTAACCATCTGGCACTAAATGCAAATAAAACCAAACTAATGTTTTTCCCCCTACCAAAAACACCATTGACAAATCCACATTCACCATACAGAGCCAAAACAACACCCTCCTTGAAATTGTTCCCAACACCAAGCTTCTTGGCATCATTATTGACGAAGAACTAAAATTTGACACCCACATCCACAACGCAATCAAGAAAACCCACCAAAAGTTAGGTCTCCTCTACAGCCACAACCGCTTTCTAAGCCCTCTACCCATCAAACTCTTGCATCCACCTTCCTACTCCCCTCCCTTATGTATGGTGCCCCTCTTTTCACCAATCTCCATCTCGGCCTTCGGTCCATACTTGAATCCTGCTACCACAAGATCTCCAAATTTGCAACTAGTTCAAAACCCATCCCACCACTGCCACTCCCTCCTCACCCTCAGCTGGCTTCAACTACCCAGCTACCTCAGTTACCTACAACTCACCATTGCCCACAAGCCCATCTTTAAACCTGCCAACTGCCCAGCTCTTGCTACTTCTTAAAACCTTACATTCCCAACCACTCACTCTGATCCAAAAAAACAAAATCTCCTTCTGGTCCACAAACCTGCACGACCTCCGGGCCATCTACTGCTGTCCCACTCCTTAGCTAAACAGTGGAACTCTCTCCCCACACACCTATGCAACCTACCTAACCATACAAATTTCAAATCTCATTTACTCTCTCATCTTTCTTCCAAATGGGAATGCCCTTGCCACACTCCAATTTAAACCCCTTCCCCCATTCCACCTTGCACTGACTCATCCAGCTACCTCTACTATTACTTCATCCCACCCAAAACCATCCCTCCCCTACCAAAAACTAATTTTCTCTCTAATATCTATTGTACGGGTCTGTATCACGAAATCGAACTTCTAAAATGTCAAACACCATAAGTTGAGTTTGGAAGATCGAATTTGGATAACATTGACACTTCAAAACAACAAATTTTTTCCCAGGGAAAAAATTCACTGCTCCGAAAAACACACACATATCACAATCACACCAAACGCCTTCAAAACCTACACTAAACCTAACATACACCACTATCTATGCAGTATCCTTAAGCCCAGCCCTAAAGTCCGTCACTACCGCACACTTACCTGACCTGCACCCTATTGTCCGTCACTACCTGTTCATACAATTACCTTGACCCGGTCTGAAAATGCCGAAGCCGCAGAAACGGCCAACTGAATTCTTTCCCTGGGAGAGAATTTGGGTTTCCGTGGCTTTGACATTCTCAACTTTCAAACTACCAAGTCCGGCCTTCCGGTATTCGGCACTCACAACATTCGATTTCGTGATAGGAACTCCTATTGTACTATACTCTCCAGTCTCAAATATACTGTTACCCTCTCCATGCATAATATTTTCCGAACCTACTAATGGCTAGTAGCTATATATTTTGAAATGTTAAACCTACAATTGAGTTTCACAATTTGTAACAAAAATATTCACTTTATGTAAATGTTGAAATTTCTGTATTGTATTATGTCTTTTCATTTTTGTAACATTGTGGCAAGTCAGTTGCAAATATCATGGAGCTTATCTGTAAATGTTTAATTAGCTGTATGAACTATGTCCTTTTGTAACATGTGAATTGTAACTTGGAGTTATTGTGGAGCTTTTCTCCATGGGCCTCCACTGAAAATGGGCTCTTCTTGGCCCAGTGGACTTCCCTGGTCATCAAACTTAAAAAAAAATATATATATATATATATATATATATATATATATATATATATATATATATATATATATCTATATATATGTATGTGTGTATATATATATATATACACACACACACACACACACACACACACACACACACACACACACAATCCATTTTGCCAAAAATGGCTGACATAGGGTCCAAATCGCCGAAAATAGTACTAACAGTGTATCTGCCCTTTTGCCCACTATAGTGCAATCTCGGAGTGAGAATATTAAAGTAGGGGGGATGTGGGGGGCATAGCCCCCCACCTACTCAGGTTATGAACTACTTACCCTTTTAATAGGGACTGCTCAATATAAAACAGTACTAGACAATATTAAACTGTACTGGGTGGGGGGGGGGGGCTACACCCTACTTGAATATTCTCACTCCAACAGTGAGGAAAAGGGCAGATACACTGTCAGTACTATTTTCTGTGATTTGGACCCTATGTCAGAAATTTTCAGTGAAATGGATTTTCGGCGAAATGACACTGATCCATACATATATATGTGTGTATTATATATATATATATATAGATATATATCTATATATATATATATATATATATATATATATATATATATATATATATGTGTGTGTGTGTGTGTGTGTGTATATGTGTGTGTATATATATATATATATATATATATATATAATATATATATATAATGTATATATATAAAGTTTTTTGTTATTTTCCTGATTTTTTGATTATTAATAATGTCTGAAAAGACATCAGGATTAAAAAAAATGTCAGAAATGTCACAAATTACTGCTTACTGACCCTCAAGCCTTATGCGTCTATTGTTTAGGCCCGGAACATATTCAAACAGATTGCAAAATTTGCAAGTCCTTTAATCTTTGGGCCATCACTGAAAGGAAAAACAAACTAATTTTAAAAGTTTTGTTACCTTCCTCCTTCTTTGAAGCTGTATCTGAGGCTCAAAACCCCAAACCTAAACAAAAGAAGCTTTCTGGTAAGCATTTGGGTCCATCTGGATCCTCGGCCCCATCCTCAGATCCAGTGATGGGACCTATTAAGAAAAAAATGTAAGAAATCAGATCTGATGCCTGCTCCTTCCCTGAAGCTGGTGTCTGAAAATAAATCTACTTCCTTGGATCCTATCATTTTAGATCCAAAGTCATTATCTAGAACCCATTACTCTCCCACCATAGATCTGATTACCCTCTCTGGTACCATCTCTTTTTTTGGAATCCTGCTGGTACTCCAGGTTCATAGGTTTATACTAGGCTATCTGCCCTAAGGCATTTATAAGCCTAGCCCAAAGTTTTGTGGCTTACGCCACCCCTTATGTTAAAAAATACTGTGCCCATTAGTTTGTTGTGCCTCTGTCCAGCAGTGACACCGAGATGATTCCCGGGGTAAACCTACGATCTCCCATCCACTTGTCAAGATTTCTCTTGAACAGAGCCAGCGAGGTGCTCTGCCTCACATGGACCGGGATTTTATTCCACAGCATAGGGAGTCTCTGGGTGACAAATCTATCCCTCCAGCATGTCCTATTTATATCCGTGCTAAGGTTTAAGTTGCTTGCTCTAGTGGATCTGGTAGATTTGGATTTTTTGAGGTGGAGCATGTCCATTAATTCCGGGTTGGACATGGCCTTGTATGTCAGGCACAGGTCACCTCTGAGCAGGCGGTATGCGACTGAATAGAGCTGGAGTTTCTTCAGTCTGGCAGCATATGACAGATTTTGGAATTTTAGGAGGGGCCATTGCTGAGTGCTTCTACATTATTCAGTTTACTTAGTCTGATTTTGTTAAAAAGCTTACTAGAATACATTGCTGTTACTGCTTTTAAATTGGTACTGAGTGCTCTCATCGGTATTCAGCTGCTGTGCTGTTTCAACCTGTGTTAGTTAGATTTTACTACCTGGCTTATTTTGAGTGCCTATACTGTTACTGTATCATGTGGAAACTGAGGGATTTTACTGTAATTTTATGTTCTGCCACCATGTTGCTCAGTTCGGTTGGCATGCATTACTAAGTACACCTCCAAAAGAGCTAGCAAGTACGACTGGTGCACGGCATGCCCAAACTGATAAACCAAATAAAAAAGCCAGCACTCAGAGGCAAATAAATATTTTATTCCTTCCCTTTCTTCAGACCGGTTTCGGCATCAAACCTTCTTCAATGATGTCATCACTGCTGGCTTTTTTATTTGGTTATGCATTACTAAGTAGCAACAAATAGCTGGAAAAGTGTACTGGCAATAAATTACTCTGCATTCTGTGAAAATAAGGTGGCAATAGGCTGAATTTCATATTCGTGAACAGGGCGACTTTCTTATTAATTATCACTGCTTGTTCCTTAACTAATTTATTTGATTAAGTACTGCTTAGCTGAACTACTTAAATTGTGGTATTTCCTTGCCTGTCTCTTATTTCCACTTATTTACTTCACCTACCCCCTTTACTGGCTTCATATTAACATCTGTCTCTCCTTACAGTCCCTTAAACACATTCAAAGGTACAAAAAAAAAAAAAAAACCTGAAGCAACTGCCTGCATACAAGAACTCGGAGAGCGGAACCCCGTACAAACCAGTAAAAGCCACTTTTATCAACAGACCGTGAACAGTGTAGGTCTAATATAATCTTTTCTCTGTGAAACTCCTACTGATTCTTCTGCTGTGTACACTACTGGAGCCTCCCCTTTTTTTCTCCCATTTACTGTAATAAATATATACATTTTTCCATTATAATAGGTTTACTAAAATAAACAACCACATGTCCTCATGTATCACTGCCCTCTATATTCCCCCTGGTGATAATATCAAAACTCTTGAAAACATCTTGTCCTGGTTCTCCTCCAGTATAAAAGTGAAACCTATATACTCGGTGATACCAACATCAACTGGAATACTATTAACTCTGAAGCCCCATTCCACACAGTCAACCTGTACAACTTCTCCCAACTAATACAATCTCCAACCAGACCAAATAAACTTGGTACCGCTGGTACCCTCATTGACTGGATCCTAACAACTCACCCAAACCTTATCACCAAAGCTGGAACTTTATCTGATCCTCTCAGCGATCACCTACCAGCCTTCGCTGACAGTCTCCCATCTCCACTGCATAAACAACACCACAACATCCAAACCCACAAGCTTTCCTCTTTCAACCCTCTAACTTTTTCCGAATGCTTAAAGCATACTGACAGGCCTCCTCTAAAAACCCTTCCTCTAGATGATGCCCTTTCCTACTTTAACCACTCATTCCTAACCCTTCTCAATCAGCAAGCCTCCCCTCGAACCAAACGCATCAAAACCAATCCATGCCCGTAGTTATCAAAAGATACTAAACTAGCCTTGCACCAAAGGGACAAAAAATGGAAACAATAGCAAAAACATAAAAACCTTAACACCCTCCTAGAGTATAAGCAACTACAAAACTCTGCAAAAAAAACTAATAATTAAAGACCGCAAAGCCCACTACTCCAAACTCCAGTCCTTGCACTCAACAAATCCCAGAAAATTCTGGGACTCCATCTCATCCATGCTGCATCCTAGCAACAAAGAAAACCCCTGCCCAGACCCCAGCCTCTCCAACCTTGAAACAGCCAGCCAGTTCAACTTATTCTTCATAGACTGCATAGCTAAACTTATCAGCCTCCTTCCCACCTCCCTCCTGCCCCAACCACCACCCCAATCATCAGCCTTACTCCACATCCTTCTGCCTTAAGCCCATCCTCACAAGCACTATAAAAAGACTTCTCCTCAAACTCAAACCCTGTCGCAATGCACCCGGCAACCTTCCACCCACCTTCCTCAAGCAATCTGCATACAGCATTGCCTATCCCATCTCTATTCTTATAAATAGATCCATACAAGAATCATACGTCCCTTCTATCTGGCGCCATGCTTATATCATCCCCCTTCACAAAGGAGTCAAAAATACTGATACCACCAACTCCAGGCCTATTGCCATCCTTTCCCTTCTTTCTAAAATACTAGAGAAAACAATAAAAGCACAACTCATGGCACACTTAACACTAAACAATCTCCACTCCTCTACCCAACACGGCTTCCGCCCTGGCCACAGCACCATGACTACCCTTCTTGAAACCATAAACCTCAAACGCGACTCAGGCAAGTTCGTATCCACACTATTCCTAGATCTGTCAAAGGCCTTTGACACCATCTCACACACCCAACTTGTATCCCAACTCTCCACCCTACACCACCACCATTGCCTGTTTTTCCAGCTACTTGTCCGACCGCCAACAAGCTGTCCAGTGGAAAACTTCAACCTCCCCCTTCCTTCCCACACCCACAAGGTTCTGTTCTTGGCCCTCTTCTCTTCAACCTATTCATTAACAACTTTCACAATTCCATCCCAGACTCATCTATCATCCAGTATGCAGATGACTGGAACAATCATCTGCTCAGTCTTCTCCCCCTCTGAGCTCCTAGCAAAAACCCAACTAGCCTTCTCCAGAACAGAAACCTGGATGCAGTCTAACCATCTGGCACTAAATGCAAATAAAACTAAAGTAATGTTTTTCCCCCTACCAAAAACTCCATTGACAAATCCACATTCACCATACAGAGCCAAAACAACACCCTCCTTGAAATTGTTCCCAACACCAAGCTTCTTGGCATCATTATTGATGAAGAACTAAAGTTTGACACCCACATCCGCAATGCAATCAAGAAAACCCACCAAAAGTTAGGTCTCCTCTACAGCCACAACTACTTTCTAAGCCCTCTACCCATCAAACTCTACTCCCCTCCCTTATGTATGGTGCCCCTCTCTTCACCAATCTCCATCTTGGCCTTCGGTCCAAACTTGAATCCTGCTACCACAAGATCTCCAAATTTGCAACCAATTCAAAAAAACCCATCCCACCACTGCCACTCCCTCCTCACCCTCAGCTGGCTTGAACTACCCAGCTACCTCAGTTACCTACAACTCACCATTGCCCACAAGCCCATCTTTAAGCCTGCCAACTGCCCAGCTCTTGCTACTTCTTAAAACCTTACATTCCCAACCGCTCACTCGGATCCAAAAAACAAAATCTCCTTCAGGTCCACAAACCCGCACGACCTCCGGGAGGCCATCTACTGCTGTCCCACTCCTTAGCTAAACAGTGGGACACGCTCCCCACACACCTATGCAACCTACCTAACCATACAAATTTCAAATCTCATTTACTCTCTCATCTTTCTTCCAAATGGGAATGCTCTTGCCATGCTCCAACTTAAACCCCTCCCCCCATTCCACCTTGCACTGACTCATCCAG